>NC_092051.1:73194784-73493169 GCF_003086295.3 Arachis hypogaea | reverse complement strand
AGAGAGAGAAGAGGAGAGAGAAAGGAAAGAGGGGGGAGAAAGTAGAGAGAGAGAAAGGGGGAGAGAGAGAGGAGAGAGAGAGAGAGGAGAGAGGGAGAGAGAGAGAGGAGAAGGGAGAGAGAATGGGAAAATGGGGAGAGAGAGAGAAGGGAGAGAGAGAGAGAGATAGAGAGGAAGGGGGAGAGAGAGAGGGGAGGGTAGGAGAGAGAGAGGGGAAAGGAGAGAAAAGGGGAGAGAGAGGGAGAGAGAAGGGAGAGAGTGTGGGAAAGGGGGGAGAGAGAGAGAGAGAGAGGAAAGGGGAGAAAGAGGGGGAGAGAGAGAGGGGAAGGGGAGAGAAAGAGGAGGGCAGAGAGAGAGAGAGAGAGAGAGGAGGGTAGGAGAGAGAGAGGGGAAGGGAGAGAAAAGGGGAGAGAGAGAGAGAGGAAGGAGAGAGAGAGAGAGAGAGAAAGAGAGAGGAAAGGAAGAGAGGGAGAGAGAGGGTGTGAAAACTAGTTTTAGGCATAAACCAGTTTAAACTGGTTTTTTTAATTAAAACCAGTTTTATTTTTATGAACTGGTTTAAACTGGTGCACTGTATTATAAACTGGTTTAAAACCAGTTTCTTATATGACAAAGCAGTTTGGTTCAGTTTCTAAACCATTTAAAATGGTTTGGTGCAGTTTCAGTTCAGTTTATGGAAAAACTGAACCATGCACACCCCTACATGTTTGTGTCTTCATTACATGATCATTAGTAGTTAGTAACTATGTCTTAAAGTTATGAATGTCCTATGAACCCATCACCTCTCTTAAATGAAAACTTTTTTAATTCAAAAGAACAAGAAGTACATGAGTTTCGAATTTATCCTTGAACTTAGTTTAATTATATTGATGTGGTGACAATGCTTCTTGTTTTCTGAATGAATGCTTGAACAGTGCATATGTCTTTTGAAGTTGTTGTTTAAGAATGTTAAATATGTTGGCTCTTGAAAGAATAATGATAAGGAGACATGTTATTTGATAATCTGAAAAATCATAAAAATGATTCTTGAAGCAAGAAAAAGCAGCAAAGAACAAAGCTTGCAGAAAAAAAAAATATAGCGAAAAAATAGAAAGAAAAAAATAAATAAAAAGAAAAAGCAAGCAGAAAAAGCCAAAAGCTCTTAAAACCAAGAGGCAAGAGCAAAAAGCCAGTAATCCTTAAAACCAAAAGGCAAGGGCAATAAAAAGGATCCCAAGGCTTTGAGCATTAGCGGATAGGAGGGCCTAAAGGAATAAAATCCTGGCCTAAGCGGCTAAACCAAGCTGTCCCTAACCATGTGCTTGTGGCGTGAAGGTGTCAAGTGAAAACTTGAGACTGAGCGGTTAAAGTCAAGGTCCAAAGAAAAAGAAGAGTGTGCTTAAGAACCCTGGACACCTCTAATTGGGGACTTTAGCAAAGCTAAGTCACAATCTGAAAAGGTTCACCCAGTTATGTGTCTGTGGCATTTATGTATCCGGTGGTAATACTGGAAAACAAAGTGCTTAGGGCCACGGCCAAGACTCATAAAATAGCTGTGTTCAAGAATCATCATACTGAACTAGGAGAATCAATAACACTATCTGAACTTTGAGTTCCTATAGATGCCAATCATTCTGAACCTCAATGGATAAAGTGAGATGCCAAAACTATTCAAGAGGCAAAAAGCTAGAAGTCCCGCTCATCTGATTGGAGCTATGTTTCATTGATAGTTTGGAATTTATAGTATATTCTCTTCTTTTTACCCTATTTGATTTTCGGTTGCTTGGGGACAAGCAACAATTTAAGTTTGGTGTTGTGATGAGTGGATAATTTATACGCTTTTTGGCATTGTTTTTAGTATGTTTTTAGTAGAATCTAGTTACTTTTAGGGATGTTTTCATTAGTTTTGTGTTAAATTCACATTTCTGGACTTTACTATGAGTTTGTGTGTTTTTCTGTGATTTCAGGTATTTTCTGGCTGAAATTAAGGGACTTGAGCAAAAATCAGATTCTGCACGCCATACTTTGGTCGAGTTTAGATGACGTAAAAGGGCGTTGAACGCCAATTCTACGCTCCTGTCTGGAGTTAAACCCCAGAAACACGTCACAAGCCAGAGTTGAACACCAGAAATACGTTACAAACTGGCGTTCAACTCCAAGATTGACCTCTACACGTGTAACATTCAAGCTCAGCCCAAGCACACACCAAGTGGGCCCCGGAAGTGGATTTATGCATCAATTACTTACTTCTGTAAACCCTAGTAACTAGTTTAGTATAAATAGGACTTTTTACTTTTGTATTATCGATCTTTGATCAGTTTTATGCTATCTTAGACTTTCATGGGGGCTGGCCATTCGGCCATGCCTGGACCATTATCACTTATGTATTTTCATACGGTAGAGTTTCTGCACTCCATAGATTAAGGTGTGGAGCTCTGCTGTTCCTCAAAGATTAATGCAAAGTACTACTATTTTTCTATTCAATTCAACTTATTCCGCTTCTAAGATATTCATTCGCACTTCAACCTGAATGTGATGAACGTGACAATCATCATCATTCCCTATGAACGCGTGCCTGACAACCACTTCCTTTCTACCTTAGATTGAATGAGTATATCTTGGATCTCTTAATCAGAATCTTCGTGGTATAAGCTAGATTGATGGCGGTATTCATGAGAGTCCAGAAAGTCTAAACCTTGTCTGTGGTATTCCGAGTAGGACTCTGGGATTGAATGACTGTGATGAACTTAAAACTCGTGAGTGCTGGGCGTAGTGACAGACGCAAAAGGAGGGTGAATCCTATTCCAGTATGATCGAGAACCTCAGATGATTAGCCGTGCTGTGACAGAGCATTTGGACCATTTTCACAAGAGGATGGGATGCAGCCATTGACAAGGGTGACGCCTTCAGACGATTAGCCATGTAGTGACAGCGCATCGGACCATTTTCCAGAGAGGATAAAAGGTAGCCATTGACAACGGTGATGTCCTTACATAAGGCCAGCCATGGAAAGGAGTAAGATTGATTGGATGAAGACAGCAGAAAAGCAGAGGTTCAGAGGAACGAATGTATCTCTATACGCTTATCTGAAATTCTAACCAATGAATTACATAAGTATTTCTATCCTTATTTTCTATTTATTATTAATATTCGAAAACTCCATAACTATTTTATATCTGCCTCACTGAGATTTACAAGGTGACCATAGCTTGCGTCATACCAACAATCTCCGTGGGATCGACCCTTACTCACGTAAGGTTTATTACTTGGATGACCCAGTGCACTTGCTGGTTAGTTGTATCGAAGTTGTGAATGAAAAACGATTTATTAAGACGTGCGTACAGAGTTTCTGGCACCGTTGCCTGAGATCACAATTTCGTGCACCAAGATTTAATTGAGATAATTAAATATGTTTATAAAAAGTAAATAACATGAAATAAATGGTACTTGTGATTCAGTAATGAGGAACAGGTTGAGGTTCCGGAGATGCTATGTCATCTGAATCTATGCTTTCCTACTGTCTTCTTCTCCAAACACGCATGGCTTCCTTCAATGGCAAGCTGTATGATCCTCTCGGATGAAAAATACCAGGTACGATCTCTGTACGACTAATCAACTGTCTGGTTTATCGTCTCGGGTGACAAATACCAGGTACAGCTACCACACGGCTAATCATCTGTCGGTTCTCACTAGTGTCAGAACAGGATCTCTCTATCCTTTTGCACACTGTCACTGCACCCAACATTCGTGAGTTTGAAGCTCATCACAGTCATCCCTTTCCAAATCCTACTCGGAATACCACAGACAAGGTTTAGACTTTCCAGATCCCAGGAATGCTGCCAATTGGTTGTAGCCTCTACCACGAAGGTTTTAATCTCACGGACTCGGTCCGTGAGTCAAAGACCCAAGAGATACGCACTCAAGCTGTCACCCAATGACTACGTTGAGCTCAGATAGAACAGGAGTGGTTGTCAGGCACACGTTCATAGAATCGAGAATAATGATGAGTGTCACGGATCACCACACTCTCTATATTGAAGTACGAGTGAGTATCTTAGAATAGAATTAAGCGTGATTGAATAGAAAACAGTAGTAATTGTATTAGTCCATTGAAACACAGTAGAGCTCCTCACCCCCACCTATGGGGTTTAGAGACTCATGCCGTAGAAGATACAATATCAAATAAAAATGTCATAAGTCCTTTGATGAATCTCTAAAAGTAGTTTTTATACTAAACTAGTAACTTAGGTTTACAAAAAATGAGTAACTAAGTGCAGATAGTGCAAAAATCCACTTCTGGGACCCACTTGGTGTGTGTTTGGGCTGATTTTTCAAGCTTTCACGTGTATATGCCTAAAGTTGGCATTAAACGCTACCTTGTGTGCCAAAATGGGCGTTTAACGCCAAGAAAGGTGCTAGTTCTGGCGTTTTACGCTAGAAAGTTTTTGTCTAGCATTTAATGCCAGTTTGGGCCATCAAATCTCGAAAAAAGTATGGACTATTATATATTTCTGGAAAGCCCAAGATGTCTACTTTCCAACGCAATTGAGAGCGCACCAATTAGGCTTCTATTGCTCCAGAAAATCCACTTCGAGTGTAGGAGGGTCAGAATCCAACACCATCTGTAGTCCTTTTTCAGCCTCTGAATTAGATTTTTGCTCAGATCCCTCAATTTCAGCCAGAAAATACCTGAAATTATAGAAAAACACACAAACTCATAGTAAAGTCCACAAATGTGATTTATGAAAAAAAAATAATAAAAATATAATAAAATATAACTAAAACATACTAAAAACTATGTAAAAACAATGCCAAAAAAGGTATAAATTATCCGCTCATCACAACACCAAACTTAAATTGTTGCTTGTCCCCAAGCAACTAAGAACAAAATAGGATAAAAAAAGAGAAAATACAATAAATTTCAAATATCCATGTAGCTCAGTTCCAATTAGATGAGCGGGACTAGTAGCTTTTTGTTTCTGAACAGTTTTGGCATCTCACTTTATCCTTTAAAGTTCAGAATGATTGGCATCCATAGGAACTCAGAATTCGGATAGTGTTATTGATTCTCCTAGTTCAGTCTGTTGATTCTTGAACACAGCTACTTTCTGAGTCTTGGCCGTGACCATAAGGATTTTGTTTTCCAGTATTACCACCGGATACATAAATGCCACAGACACATTACTGGGTGAACCTTTTCAGATTGTGACTTAGCTTTGCTAGAGTCCCCAGTTAGAGGTGCCCAGAGCTCTTAAGCACATTCTTTTTGCTTTGGACCACGACTTTAACCGCTCAGTCTCAAGCTTTTCACTTGACACCTTCACGCCACAAGCACATGGTTAGGGACAACTTGGTTTAGCCGCTTAGGCCAGGATTTTATTCCTTTGGGCCCTCCTATCCATTAATGCTCAAAGAGTTGGATCCTTTTTACCCTTGCCTTTTAGTTTAAAGGGTTATTGGCTTTTTCTGCTTGCTTTTTCTTTTTCTTTCTTTTTCTTTATTTTTTTTGCTTCTTTTTTTTTTTGCAAGCTTTGTGTTCTTCACTGCTTTTTCTGGCTTCAAGAATCAATTTTATGATTTTCCAGATTATCAATAACATTTCTCTCTGTTTATTTATTTTTCAAGAGCCAACAATTTTAACATTCATAAACTTCACTATAAAAAATATGCACTTTTCAAGCATTCATTCAGAAAACAAAAAGTATTGCCACCACATCAAAATAATTAGATTATTTCCAATATAGAATTCGAAATCCATGTATTTCTTTTTCTTTTTCAGAAAACATTTCTTTTATTTAAGAAAGGTGAATGATTCATGGGACATTCATAGCTTTTAAGACATAGACACTAAACTTTTAATAATCATGTAATAAAAATAAGACATAAAATAAACATAAAAGCAGACAATTAATAATAAAAGAAAGGAAATTAAAGACATAAAAATAAATGACTCTAATACTAATGCTCATGTAACTCTTAGAATAGGTTTCTAATAATAAAAGTTATCACAGAGTTAGGACTTAACAACCTTGATTTTGAGCGGTAGGTGCTCCTTTAATCCGTGGGATGTCCAATTCTTCAAAGGACAACTTCTGACGCTTTAGCTCCTGTATTTCACGCCCTTGTTTCTCTTGTTCTATGAGCATTTTGCAAAGCATGCTGTTTTGATTTTGCTGCTCTTCTTTGAGTTGATTCACAGCTTCTTGCAGCTTGGTGACAGATACTTCCAAGCGGGCCCAATAGTCAAATTGAGGAATTTCTGGGAGGAGCTCATGCGCCCCCCTCTTGATGATGTTATCTTGAATTTGAGGTCCGTTCATCACTTTTTTGGTGATTGGGCGTTCAACTGTGATATATTGATGAACCCCCTTTGTAGGGTTTATCTTGTGTTGAATTTAGAGCATTTTGATAACCTTTCCTCACATTTATTCAATGAAATAGCATGATTTTTTTATTGTCTCCGTACTTGTTCTTAGATGTGAAAATATGCTTTTTAGACCTTTAATTTGATAATTTTGACTCACCCTTGATTTCCACTAGATGCCTTGATGTGTTTGCTAGTGATTTCAGGTTGAAAAAGGGCCAAGAAGGGATCAAAGGAGTGAAAGGAAAGCATACAAAGTGGAGAAATCATGAAAAGCCAAATATTTGAAAAAGCCCATGGGCGCGCGTGCGCACTGTACAAATCCGCACAGATTGCGAAATACTCCAAGGGCGCGTACGCGCGCTGTGCGCGTACGCACCGAAGGCCGCACGTGATTTTTTAAGAGGAACACGTGCCTGGCAATTTTGGAGGGTTTCTAGCCCCATTTGGAGCTGAGTCTTTGGTGGGAAAAGACTAAAAAGACTAAGGAATTAAGGGGAAGGCATCATAGATGGATACACACACTTTAGGCTAGGTTTTAGTTAGTTTTAGAGAGAGAAGCTCACCCTTCTCTCTAGGATTAGGATTAGGATTAGGTTTAGCTCTTAGATCTAGGTTTTAATTAATGCTTTCTCTACTTCTACTCTTTGATTCTTTGTTGTTACATTCATCATTCTTCTATTGTTTATTATAATTTTTTCTATTTTGTTTGTAGATCTACTTTTGTTCGTTCTATTTTCTTTCAATTCAATTTGAAGTAATTCATGATAGTTGTGTTTCTTTTGATTGTTGTTATTAATCCCTTGCAATAATTGTTGTTAGATTTCATTGTTGTGCCAATTTACCTTCTTTTCCTTTTATGCCTTGTTATTTTGATTTACCTTGCTATTTTGTTGATTACGGTTCTTGCATTTGCAACAATTGGTGAATTCAACTTATGTAACTCTTTTTCACTCAAATTAGTTTCTATCATGGTTTCTGTTACACAAAGTGCAGCTCAACTTTTGCTACACCAATTATTGCAAACCTAATGGCCGCGACATTGATTGATGACTTGCTTTCAATTAATTGCTTCTTTTGCAATTTCATATTTCATCATCAATGACTACATTTCCCTCATGATTGTGAGCATGCTTGTTTTCTTGCTTTGTGAACTTCTCTTGTTTAAGACAATGACCATCATACCCCTAACCTTTGAACTAAATTCTCTAACTTCTAACTTGTTTTACCTTACTAACCTTCTTGGCTTAAGCTAACACATTGACTATTCCTTTGGGTATAATGCTCATTGCTCTTAATAAACAAGCATGATGTGATTAATGTTGGATCTCTAATTGGTTTGTAATTTTCTCTCCTTCTTTGGCTTGTGGTTACTTGCATTCCAAAGTTTCATTCTTTTAACTCACTTCATGAATGTATAATTCCATGCTTGCTACACCTCTACTTGGCTAAGTGCTTATATGTCATATTTTCTTTCAGGATGATCGATAGAGGAAAAGAAAAGGCTATGACCTTAGAAAAGAGGAAGAAATCTCAGGCCTCTGCCATGTCTCCTTATGCCAATTATGCAAGGAATCCACTGAATGAAGTGGATAAGCAAAAACAGCTGCTATCGCCCACTGATACATACATGTTTCCCAACCTCTACTGTGAGCTCCGTTTTTCCACCTATCGGAAGACGAACCTTAATATTGAGAAGAAATTGGCCTTACCCGACGACTTGCGGGAACCCATTGAGGCCCGTATTCAGGGATTGGGCCTAGGCTTTATTGATAGAGACTTAGGATGGATTAACACTTCATGGGTCAAGGAGTTTTATTGTAACTTCTTTCGAGAGACTCTGGATTCAGTGCACTTAAGGAGTGGGCAGATCTCGATCATTGAGGTAGCTATTGAGGGTGTTTTGCACTGTCTACCTCGGACTGGTGATGCATGTGCATACCAGTAGGTAGAGGCTACAATTAATACTACGACTTTTGACTATGAGGCACTGAAGAGTGTTATTGCCACACCGGACACCCCTTGGGTGATGGATTCTCGCAACACCAGGCCCAAGGGGATGTTATTCACCTATCTGTCTAGGGAGGACCGGACTTGGCAGCAGATATTCGCCCACTATGTCCTGCCCACTACACACTTCTCTGAGATTCTGATGGATATGCTTCTCCTGGTTGGTTGTGTCATGGAGGGGAATAAGGTATATTTCCCCCGGCTGATCATGAGAGGCATGTGGTGAGCACACATCCGCGGCCTTCTACCATTTCCTACCATGGTCACTAGGATGATTGAGCTAGCTGGCGCCCCATGGAGGGATTATGATGCGATTCCACCACCCCCAGACGAGGACGAGAAGGAGGTTACTATTTCATGGGGTACATGGGTGCACAAGAAGCCCCCATCCAGGCGCCGCTCTCGAGCTAGAGCAGCAGTGGAGGCATCCAGACCTTCATCTTCAATAGCCGCAGCAGAACCATCTTCTTCCACAGCACCAGAAGAAGTACCTTTACCACCACCAGTACCTGAGCTGACATACCTGCTAGTACAGCGCCTGTTTCGCTTCATGGAGTGCAGCGAGCATCGTATCATGCGACGTCTCGACCGCATAGACCAGGTATTTGTATCACAGGGCATTGAGCTACACCCTCTCCCCGACTCTCCTGCTTCCGATGAGCCAGATCATGAGGAAGAGCATGAGGCAGAGCATGAGGCTGAGTACGCGAAGGAGCATGATGAGCGGATAATTTATACGCTTTTTGGCATTGTTTTTAGTATGTTTTTAGTATGTTTTAGTTAGTTTTTATTATGTTTTTATTAGTTTTTAAATAAAAATCATATTTCTGGACTTTACTATGAGTTTGTGTGTTTCTCTGTGATTTTAGGTATTTTCTGGCTGAAATTGAGGGACCTGAGCAAAAATCTGATTCAGAGACTGAAAAAGGACTGCAGATGTTGTTGGATTCTGACCTCCCTGCACTCGAAGTGGATTTTCTGGAGCTACAGAAGCCCAATTGGCGCGCTCTCAATTGCGTTAGAAAGTAGACATCCTGGGCTTTCTTGCAATATATAATAGTACATACTTTGCTCGAGATTTGATGGCCCAAACCGGCGTTCCAAATCAGCAAAGAAATTCTGGCGTCAAAATGCCAGAACTGGCATGAAAGCTGGAGTTAAACGCCCAAACTGGCACAAAAGCTGGCGTTTAATTCCAAGAAAGATCTCTACACGTGAAAGCTTCAATGCTCAGCCTAAGAATACACCAAGTGGGCCCCAGAAGTGGATTTCTACATTAACTATTCTAGCTTACTCATTTTCTGTAACCCTAGGTCACTAGTTTATTATAAAAACTACTTTTAGTTATTCATCTTGTACCTCATGACACTTTACACGTTTCATATTGTATTTCTGACAGCATGAGTCTCTAAACCCCATGGTTGGGGATGAGGAGCTCTACTGTGTTTTGATGAATTAATGCAATTACTACTGTTTTCCATTCTATCACGCTTGTTTCTATTCTAAGATATTCACTCGTACTTCAACTTGATGAATGTGATGATCTGTGACACTCATCACCATTCTCAACCTATGAACGCGTGTGGTGCACGAAATTGTGATGTCCAGCCTCGAACAATCCCTGGCAACGTGAGCAACTTGGTACGCGTAATCGTGATTACACTTTAATGATGTAAAATTCATGGCTCTTTCTTTCCCTGGCAATGGCGCCAAGAATATGGTGCCAATACCATGGTTCACAACTTCGATACAACTAACCAACAAGTGCACTGGGTCATCCAAGTAATACCTTACGTGAGTAAGGGTCGAATCCCACGGAGATTGTTGGTATGAAGCAAGCTATGGTCACCTTGCAAATCTCAGTTAGGCAGATATAAATTGATAATGGTGTTTTTGAATAATAATTAATAGAATAGGGATAGAAATACTTATGTAATTCATTGGTGAGAATTTCAGATAAGCGAATGGAGATGCTTTCGTTCCTCTGAACCTCTGCTTTCCTGCTATCTTCATCCAATCAGTCTTACTCCTTTCCATGGCTGGCTTTATGTGATACATCACCACTGTCAATGGCTACTTTCGGTCATCTCTCGGGAAAATAATCCAATGCCCTGTCACGGCACGGCTATTCATCTGTCGGTTCTCGATCATGCTGGAATAGGATTTACTATCCTTTTGCGTCTGTCACTAACGCCCCGCAATCGCGAGTTTGGAGCTCGTCACAGTCATTCATTCATTGAATCCTACTCAGAATACCACAGACAAGGTTTAGACTTTCCGGATTCTCTTGAATGCCGCCATCATTCTAGCTTACGCCACGAAGATTCTGATTAAGAGATCTAAGAGATACTCATTCAGTCGAAGGTAGAATGGAAGTGGTTGTCAGGCACGCGTTCATAGGGAATGATGATGATTGTCACGTTCATCACATTCAGGTTGAAGTGCGAATGAATATCTTAGAAGCGAAATAAGATGAATTGAATAGAAAACAGTAGTACTTTGCATTAATCTTTGAGGAACAGCAGAGCTCCACACCTTAATCTATGGAGTGTAGAAACTCTACCGTTGAAAATACATAAGTGAAAGGTCCAGGCATGGCCGAATGGCCAGCCCCTCTGATCTAAGAACCAGGCGTCCAAAGATGAACAATGGATTAAAACTGAGACCAAAGATACCTAATACAATAGTAAAAGGTCCTATTTATAATAAACTAGCTACTAGGGTTTACATGAGTAAGTAATTGATGCATAAATCCACATCCTGGGCCCACTTGGTGTGTGTTTAGGCTGAGCTTGAGTGTTGCACGTGTAGAGGTCCTTCTTGGAGTTGAACGCCAGCTTTTGTGCCAGTTTGGGTGTTCAACTCTGGTTTTGGCTCCTTTTCTGGCGCTGGACGCCAGATTTGGGTAGAAAGCTGGCGTTGAACGCCAGATTACGTCATCTATTCTTGACCAAAGTATAGACTATTATATATTGCTGGAAAGCCCTGAATATCTACTTTCCAACGCAATTGGAAGCGCGCCATTTCAAGTTCTGTAGTTCCAGAAAATCCACTTTGAGTGAAGGGAGGTCAGAATCCAACAGCATCAGCAGTCCTTCTTCAACCTCTGAATCTGATTTTTGCTCAAGTCCCTCAATTTCAGTCAGAAAATACCTGAAATCACAGAAAAACACACAAACTCATAGTAAAGTCCAGAAATGTGAATTTAACATAAAAAGTAATGAAAACATCCCTAAAAGTAACTAGATCCTACTAAAAACATACTAAAAACAATGTCAAAAAGCGTATAAATTATCCGCTCATCACAACACCAAACTTAAATTGTTGCTTGTCCCCAAGCAACTGAAAATCAAATAGGATAAAAAGAAGAGAATATGCTATAAATTCCAAACTATCAATGAAACATAGCTTCAATTATATGAGCGGGACTTATAGCTTTTTGCCTCTTGAATAGTTTTGGCATCTCACTTTATCCATTGAGGTTCAGAATGATTGGCATCTATAGGAACTTCAGATTTTGAATAGTGTTATTGATTCTCCTAGTTCAGTATGATGATTCTTGAACACAGCTTCTTTATGAGTCTTGGCCGTGGCCCTAAGCACTTTGTTTTCCAGTATTACTACCGGATACATAAATGCCACAGACACATAATTGGGTGAACCTTTTCAGATTGTGACTCAGCTTTGCTAAAGTCCCCAATTAGAGGTGTCCAGGGTTCTTAAGCACACTCTTTTTTTTTGCTTTGGACCTTGACTTTAACCGCTCAGTCTCAAGTTTTCACTTGACACCTACACGCCACAAGCACATGGTTAGGGACAGCTTGGTTTAGCCACTTAGACCATGATTCTATTCCTTTAGGCCCTCCTATCCACTGATGCTCAAAGCCTTGGGATCCTTTTTATTTCCCTTGACTTTTGGTTTTAAGGGTTATTGGCTTTTTCTTTCTATTTTTTTTTTCGCCTACCTTTTTTTTTTTCTGCAAGCTTTGTTCTTTGCTGCTTTTTCTTGCTTCAAGAATCATTTTTATGATTTTTCAGATTATCAAATAACATGTCTCCTAGTCATCATTCTTTCAAGAGCCAACATATTTAACATTCTTAAACAACAACTTCAAAAGACATATGCACTGTTCAAGCATACATTCAGAAAACAAGAAGCATTGTCACCACATCAATATAATTAAGCTAAGTTCAAGGATAAATTCGAAACTCATGTATTTCTTGTTCTTTTGATTTAAAACATTTTTTTTTAAGAGAGGTGATGGATTCATAGGACATTCATAACTTTAAGACATAGTTACTACTATTGATAATCATGTAATGAATACACAAACATAGATAAGCACATATCATAGAAAATGAAAAACAGAAGAAATAAGAACAAGGAATGAATCCACCTTAGTGATGGTGGCGTTTCCTTCTTGAGGAACCAATGATGTCCTTGAGCTCTTCTATGTCTCTTCCTTGTCTTTGTTTCTCCTTCCTCATTGCTTTTTGATCTTCTCTTATTTCATGAAGCATGATGGAGTGCTCTTGATGTTCCACCCTTAGTTGCTTCCAATAATTGTGTGGAAGAAAATGTATCCCCTGAGGTATCTCAGGGATCTCTTGATTTGCAGTCAAATGTTCTACCACTGAGCTATAGACCCTTGATGGAAGCTTTTGTCTTCCCTTTCCTCTTTCTAGAGGTTTCTCTGGCCTTAGGTGCCATCAATGGTTATGGAAAAAACAAAAAAAGCTATGCTTTTTACCACACCAAACTTAGAATGTTGCTCGCCCTCGAGCAAAAGAAGAAGGAATAGAAGAAGAAGAAGATATGGAGGAGATGGGGGGATGTGTGTATGGATGTGAGTGGTGGATGTGAGTGGTGGGTGGGAATCCTGTGAGATTCACAGATCCTGAGATGATCCTGTGGGTCCACAGATCCTGAGATGATCCTGTGGGGTCCACAGATCTTGAGGTGTCAAGGAATTTACATCCCTGCACCAATTTAGGCATGCAAAATACCCTTGCACACAACTCTGGGCGTTTAGCGCCAGGTTGGTGCCCATTTTGGGCGTTCAACGCCCATTTGTTGCCATTTCTGGCGTTGAACGCCAGAACCATGCTTGTTCTGGGCGTTCAGCGCCAGGATGTTGCCCATTTTTGGCGTTCAGCGCCAAAATCATGCTCTGTTCTGGCGTTTGAACGCCAGGCAGATGCTCCTCCAGGGTGTGATTTTTCTTCTGCTGTTTTTGATTCCGTTTTCAATTTTTATATTTATTTTGTGACTCCACATGATCATGAACCTACAAAGACATATAACTAAGAAAAATATAGTTAGATAAATAAAAATTGGGTTGCCTCCCAACAAGCGCTTCTTTAATGTCAATAGCTTGACGGTGGGCTCTCATGGAGCCTCACAGATGTGCAGAGCTTTGTTGAGACTCTCCAACACCAAACTTAGAGTTTGGATATGGGAGTTCAACACCAAACTTAGAGTTTGGTTGTGGCCTCCCAACACTAAACTTAGAGTTTGACTGTGGGGGCTCTGGTTGACTCTGCTTTGAGAGAAACTTTTTCTGCTTCCTCTCCATGGTTGCAGAGGGAGATCCTTGAGTTTTAAACACAAGGGAGTCCTCATTCCATTGAAGGACTATTTCACCTCTGTCAACATCAATCACAGCTCTTGCTGTGACCAGGAAAGGTCTTCCTAGGATGATGGATTCATCCTCTTCCTTTCCAGTATCCAGGACTATGAAATCAGCAGGGATGTAAAGGCCTTCAACCTTTACTAATACGTCCTCTACTTGTCCATATGCCTGTTTTCTCGAATTGTCTACCATCTCTAGTGAGATTTTAGCAGCTTGCACCCCATAGATTCCCAGTTTCTCTATTACAGAGAGGGGCATGAGGTTTATTCCTGAACCAAGGTCACACAGAGCCTTAAAGATCATGGTGCCTATGGTACAAGGTATTATGAACTTTCCAGGATCCTGTCTCTTCTGAGGCAATGTCAGTTGATCCAGATCACTTAGTTCATTGATGAACAAGGGAGGTTCAACTTCCCAAGTATCAATGCCAAATAATTTGGCATTCAGCTTCATGATTGCACCAAGAAACTTGGCAGTTTGCTCTTTAGTAACATCCTCATTCTCTTCAGAAGAGGAATACTCATCAGAGCTCATAAAGGGCATAAGGAGGTTCAATGGAATCTCTATGGTCTCTAGATGAGCCTCAGAGTCCCTTGGTTCCTCAGAGGGAAGCTCCTTATTGATCACTGGACGTCCCAGGAGGTCTTCCTCCTTGGGATTCACGTCCTCCACTCCCCTTGTAGGTTCGGCCATGGTGCTTATGTCAATGGCCTTGCACTCTCCTTTTGGGTTCTCTTCTGTATTGCTTGGGAGAGTACTGGGAGGGATTTCAGTGATCCTTTTACTCAGCTGGCCCACTTGTGCTTCCAAATTTCTAATGGAAGATCTTGTTTCATTCATGAAACTTACAGTGGCCTTAGACAGATCAGAGACTAAGTTTGCCAGATTAGAAGTATTTTGTTCAGAGTTCTCTGTCTGTTGCTGAGTGGATGATGGAAAAGGTTTGCTGTTGCTAAACCTGTTTCTTGCACCATTATTAAAGCCTTGTTGAGGCTTTTGATCCTTCCATGAGAAATTTGGATGATTTCTCCATGATGAGTTATAGGTGTTTCCATAAGGTTCACCTAAGTAATTCACCTCTGCTATTGCAGGGTTCTCATGATCATAAGCTTCTTCTTCATGAGAAGCCTCTTGAGTACTGTTGGATGCAGCTTGCATTCCATGCAGACTCTGAGAGATCATATTGACTTGCTGAGTCAATATTTTATTCTGAGCCAATATGGCATTCAGAGTATCAACTTCAAGAACTCCCTTTTTTATAGGCGTCCCATTACTCACAGGATTCCTTTCAGAAGTGTACATGAACTGGTTATTAGCAACCATGTCAATGAGTTCTTGAGCTTCTGCAGGCATTTTCTTTAGGTGAATGGATCCACCTGCAGAAGTGTCCAGTGACATTTTTGATAGCTCAGATAAACCATCATAGAATATATCCAGGATGGTCCATTCTGAAAGCATGTCAGAAGGACACTTTTTGGTCAACTGTTTGTATCTTTCCCAAGCTTCATAGAGGGATTCACCTTCTTTCTGTCTGAAGGTTTGAACATCAGCTCTAAGCTTGCTCAGCTTTTGAGCAGGAAAGTACTTGGCTAAGAAAGCCGTGACCAGCTTATCCCAAGAGTTCAGGCTATCTTTGGGTTGAGAATCCAACCATAATCTAGCTCTGTCTCTTACAGCAAAAGGGAAAAGCATGAGCCTGTAGATTTCAGGATCTACTCCATTAGTCTTAACAGTATCACATATCTGCAAGAATTCAGTTAAGAACTGAAAAGGATCTTCAGATGGAAGTCCATGAAACTTGCAGTTCTGCTGCATCAGAGAAACTAATTGAGGTTTCAGCTCAAAGTTGTTTGCTCCAATGGCAGGAATGGAGATGCTTCTTCCATGTAAATTGGAATTAGGTGCAGTAAAGTCACCAAGCATCTTCCTTACATTATTATTATTTTCGGCTGCCATCTCCTCTTCCTGTTCGAAAATTTTTGAAAGGTTATCTCTGGATTGTTGTATTTTAGCTTCTCTTAATTTTCTCTTCAGAGTCCTTTTAGGTTCTGGATCTGCTTCCACAAGAATGTTCTTATCCTTGCTCCTGCTCATATGACAAAGAAGAAGGCACAGAAAAATAATAATAATAATAGAGATCCTTTATACCACAGTATAGGGATCCCTGTGTGAGTAGAAGAAGAGGGGGAGACAAAGAATGTAATATAATGGAAGAAACACAACTGTGAGGATGGCAGAGATGTGAGATGAGATGTTAGGATATGAATGAATAAATAGAATAAGATGGGGGAGGGATAATTTTCGAAAAATATTTTTGAAAAAGAGTTAGTGATTTTTGAAAATAGTTTTTGAAAAATGTTAGTAATTTTCGAAAATTTTTGAAATCAAAAAATAAAAAATAAAAATAATTAGTTAATTAAAAAGAAATTTTGAAAAAGAGGGAAGATATTTTCGAAAATTAGAGAGAGAGAGTTAGTTAGGTAGTTTTGAAAAAGTTAAGAAACAAACAAAAAGTTAGTTAGTTAGTTGAAACAAATTTTGAAAAGATAAGAAGTTAGGAAGTTAGAAAAGATATTTTGAAAAGATATTTTTGAAAAAGATAAGATAAGAAGATATTTTTGAAAAGATATGATTGAAATTAGTTTTGAAAAAGATTTGATTTTTAAAATCACAATTAATGACTTGATTCACAAGAAATCACAAGATATGATTCTAGAACATAAAGTTTGAATCTTTCTTAATAAGTAAGTAACAAACTTGAAATTTTTGAATCAAAACATTAATTGCTATTGTTATTTTCGAAAATTTGGTATAAAAATAAAAAAAAAGATTTTTGAAAAATATTTTTGGAAATTTCGAAAATAACTAAGAAATTTGAAAAAGATTTGATTTGTGAAAAAAAAGATTTTGAAAAAGATAAGATTTTCAAATTGAAAATTTGATTTGACTCATAAGAAACAACTTGATTTTAAAATTTTTGAAAAAGTCAACTCAAATTTTCGAATTTGATGAGAGAAAAGGGGAAAGATATTTTTTTGATTTTTGAATTTTTATGATGCAAGAGAAAAACACTAAAAAGATGCAATGCATGAAATTTTTTTTAGATCAAAACATGTGATGCATGCAAGAATGCTATGAATGTCAAGATGAACACCAAGAACACTATGAATGTCAAGATGAACATCATAGACACAATTTTGAAAAACTTTTATTGCAAAGAAAACATGCAAGACACCAAACTTAGAATTCTTTAATGCTTAGACACTAAGAATTCAAGAATGCATATGAAAAACAAGAAAAGACACAAAACATGAAAACATCAAGATCAAACAAGAAGACTTACCAAGAACAACTTGAAGATCATGAAGAACACTATGAATGCATGAAATTTTCGAAAAATGCAAGATGAACATGCAATTGACACCAAAATTATGATATGACTCAAGACTCAAACAAGAAACACAAAATATTTTTTTGATTTTTATGATTTTCTAATTTTTTTGGATTTTTATTTTATATTTTTCGAAAATTATTTAGAAGGAAAGAAAAATAAGGATTCCAAAATTTTTAATATGAATTCCAGGAATCTTGCCATGTTAGTCTAAAGCTTCAGTCCAGGAATTAGACATGGCTCACTAGCCAGCCAAGCTTTCAATGAAAGCTCCGGTCCAAAACACTAGACATGGCCAATGGCCAGCCAAGCTTCAGCATGTAATTCTGACATGACACGCCTGACATACTCATTCCCAAAGGAATAGGACATGGCTTTACAGCCAGCCAGGCTTCAACGTGCTTCATGAAACACTAGAATTCATTCTTAAAAATTTTTGAATAAAATTTTTGAAAACATTTTTATATTATTTTCGAAAACAGATGAGAATATTTTAGAAATATTTTTTTTGAAAATTTTTTGAAAAGAAAACAAAAAGAAAATTACCTAATTACCTAATCTCGAACAATCCCCGGCAACGGCGCCAAAAACTTGGTGCACGAAATTGTGATGTCCAGGCTCGAACAATCCCTGGCAACATGAGCAACTTGGTACGCGTAATCGTGATTACACTTTAATGATGTAAAATTCATGGCTCTTTCTTTCCCTGGCAAAGGCGCCAAGAATATGGTGCCAATACCATGGTTCACAACTTCGATACAACTAACCAGCAAGTGCACTGGGTCGTCCAAGTAATACCTTACGTGAGTAAGGGTCGAATCCCACGGAGATTGTTGGTATGAAGCAAGCTATGGTCACCTTGTAAATCTCAGTTAGGCAGATATAAATTGATAATGGTGTTTTCGAATAATAATTAATAGAATAGGGATAGAAATACTTATGTAATTCATTGGTGAGAATTTCAGATAAGCGAATGGAGATGCTTTCGTTCCTCTGAACCTCTGCTTTCCTGCTATCTTCATCCAATCGGTCTTACTCCTTTCCATGGCTGGCTTTATGTGATACATCACCACTGTCAATGGCTACTTTCGGTCATCTCTCGGGAAAATGATCCAATGCCCTGTCACGGCATGGCTATTCATCTGTCGGTTCTCGATCATGCTGGAATAGGATTTACTATCCTTTTGCGTCTGTCACTAACGCCCAGAAATCACGAGTTTGGAGCTCGTCACAGTCATTCATTCATTGAATCCTACTCGGAATACCACAGACAAGGTTTAGACTTTCCGGATTCTCTTGAATGCCGCCATCATTCTAGCTTACGCCACGAAGATTCTGATTAAGAGATCTAAGAGATACTCATTCAGTCGAAGGTAGAACGGAAGTGGTTGTCAGGCACGCGTTCATAGGGAATGATGATGATTGTCACGTTCATCACATTCAGGTTGAAGTGCGAATGAATATCTTAGAAGCGAAATAAGATGAATTGAATAGAAAATAGTAGTACTTTGCATTAATCTTTGAGGAACAGCAGAGCTCCACACCTTAATCTATGGAGTGTAGAAACTCTACCGTTGAAAATACATAAGTGAAAGGTCCAGGCATGGCCGAATGGCCAGCCCCTCTGATCTAAGAACCAGGCATCCAAAGATGAACAATGGATTAAAACTGAGACCAAAGATACCTAATACAATAGTAAAAGGTCCTATTTATAATAAACTAGCTACTAGGGTTTACATGAGTAAGTAATTGATGCATAAATCCACTTCCTGGGCCCACTTCGTGTGTGTTTGGGCTGAGCTTGAGTGTTGCACGTGTAGAGGTCCTTCTTGGAGTTGAACTCCAGCTTTTGTGCCAGTTTGGGCGTTCAACTCTGGTTTTGGCTCCTTTTCTGGCGCTGGACGCCAGATTTGGGTAGAAAGCTGGCGTTGAACGCCATTTTACGTCATCTATTCTTGGCCAAAGTATGGACTATTATATATTGCTGGAAAGCCCTGGATGGCTACTTTCCAACGCAATTGGAAGCGCGCCATTTCGAGTTCTGTAGCTCCAGAAAATCCACTTTGAGTGCAGGGAGGTCAGAATCCAACAGCATCAGCAGTCCTTCTTCAACCTCTGAATCTGATTTTTGCTCAAGTCCCTCAATTTCAGTCAGAAAATACCTGAAATCACAGAAAAACACACAAACTCATAGTAAAGTCCAGAAATGTGAATTTAACATAAAAACTAATAAAAACATCCCTAAAAGTAACTAGATCCTACTAAAAACATACTAAAAACAATGTCAAAAAGCGTATAAATTATCCGCTCATCAGCGTGCCTGACAACTACCTCCGTTCTACCTTAGATTGAGTGCTTATCTCTTAGCCTCCTGATTCAGATCAGAGTCTTCGTGGTATAAGCTAGAATTATTGGCGGCCATTCCTGAGATCCGTAGAGTCTAAACCTTGTCTGTGGTATTCCGAGTAGGATCTGGGAAGGGATGACTGTGACGAGCTTCAAACTCACGAGTTCTGGGCATAGTGACAGACGCAAAAGGATCAATGGATCCTATTCCAGCATGAGTGAGAACCGACAGATGATTAGCCGTGCGGTGACAGCGCATTTGAACCATTTTCACTGAGAGGACGGATGGTAGCCATTGACAACGGTGATCCACCAACATACAGCTTGCCATGGGAGGAGCATTGCGTGTGTGAAGAAGAAGACAGTAAGAAAGCAGAGATTCAGAAGATAGAGCAACTCCAAAACCTCAACCTGTTCTCCATTACTGCATAACAAGTATTTATTTCATGTTCTTTTACTTTTTACAATTAAATATGAGAATTATTGATATCCTGACTAAGAGTTACAAGATTGCCATAGCTTGCTTCAAGCTGACAATCTCCGTGGGATCGACCCTTACTCATGTAAGGTATTACTTGGACGACCCAGTGCACTTGCTGGTTAGTTGTGCGGAGTTGTAAAAGTGTGATTGCAATTTTGTGCACCAAGTTTTTGGCGCCGTTGCCAGGGATTGTTCGAGTTTGGACAACTGACGGTTTATTTTGTTGCTTAGATTAGGAATAATTTATTTTTGTTGGTTTAGAGTCACTAAATTTGAGTCTTTTATTTGAGTTTAGTTTCATATTTTAAGTTTGGTGTCAATTGCATGCTTTTATTTTCTTTCAATTTTTCGAATTTGCATGTTCTTAGTTCTTTCTTTATCTTTAAAAATTCTAAGTTTGGTGTCTTCTTTGTGTTTTCCTTTAAATTTTCAAAAATTTGTGTTTGATTTTCTAAAAATTGTTCTTGGTGTTCATCTTGATATTCAAAGTTTTCTTTTTTGTTCCCTTTGTTTTGATCTAAAATTTCTAAGTTTAGAGTCATTTTGTTGTTTTTCTCTTTCCTCATTAAAATTCAAAAATAAAAAAAATATCTTTTCCTTATTTTACTCATAAATTTCGAAATTTTGCATTAAATTAGTCAAAGATTTTCAAAATCATATCTTTTTTTTAGTCAAGTCAAAATTCGAAATTCAAAAATTGATCTTTTCAAATCTTTTTCAAAAATCAAATCTTTTTAATTTCTTCAATTATATCTTTTCAATCATATCTTTTTTTTATAAATTGCAATCATATCTTCTCAATCATATCTTCTTCAAAATAATTTTCAATCATATCTTTTTTATTTCTAATTCCAAAATCTTTTTAATTAATTAATTAATTTAGTTTTCAATTTGCTTTTATTCCATTTTCTTCTAATTTTCGAAAATCATATCCAGAATTTTTCAAATCTTTTTAATTAATTAGCCATTTTAGCATTCGAATTATTTATTTATCTTTTTACTTTTTCCCTTAATTTTTGAAACTTTTATTTTATTTTTCATTTATTTTGTTTTATTTTTTTGGTTACTTTTAATTAAATAAAATAAAAAAAATTCATATCAATTCCCTTTTCTCCATCATGGACATAAGTGGAAGTGAACAGTCCAGACAGACTCTGGGGTCATATGCTAACCCCATTACAGCTGCATATGGGAGTAGCATCTGTATACCTCCCATCAAAGCAAGCAGTTTTGAGCTAAATCCTCAGCTCATTATCATGGTACAGCAAAATTGCCAATATTCCGGTCTTCCACAGGAAGAACCTACTGAGTTTCTGGCATAGTTCTTACAAATTGCTGACACAGTACGTGATAAAGAAGTGGATCAGAATGTCAACAGATTATTACTGTTTCCATTTGCTATAAAAGATCAAGCTAAGAGGTGGTTAAATAACCAACCCACAGCAAGCATAAAAACATGAAGAAAGTTATCAGACAAATTCTTGAATCAATTTTACCCTCTAAAAAGGATGACACAGCTGAGGCTGGACATCCAAGGCTTTAAACAAGAGGATCATGAATCCCTTTATAATGTCTGGGAGAGGTACAGAGGGATGCTAAGGAAATGTCCCTCTGAAATGTTTTCAAAGTGGGTATAGTTAGACATCTTCCACTATGGGCTTACAGAAAGAGCTCAAATATCTCTAGACTACTCAGCTGGTGGATCTATACACATGAGAAAGACGATTGAAGAAGCTCAAGAACTCATAGATACGGTTGCTAGAAATCAACATCTGTACTCAAGTAGTGAGTCCTCCATAAAAGAAGAGGCTAGGGCAGTAACTACTGATCCTAATCCTCAAGAACAGATCGTTGAACTTAATCAGCAATTGCTCCTTATGACAAAACAATTAGTAGAATTTAAAGAGATGTTCCAGGACACTAAAAAATGCTAACAAGAATATGGAAGCATAATTGAATCAGACAAGATAGCAGCTATCTAAACAGATAACAGAAGAATGCCAAGCTGTTCAACTAAGGAGCGGAAAGACATTGAATAATCCAGCTCAAAGTAGTAGAAGGCCAAGAAGGGAACAACTCACAGAGCATGACCAAACCACTGCCCAAAATCCTTCTGAGGACAGCAAGAGCCCAGAGAGGAATAATTCTGGTGTTCAAACGCCAGAAAAAGGGTGAAAGATTGGCGTCAAACGGCCAGTGGATGCCCACTTCTGGCGTTCAAACGCCAGAAAAGGGAGAAAAGTTAGCGTTGAACGCCCATCCCTTACCCAGTTCTGGCGTTCAAACACCAGAAAAGGGTGGGAAGCTGACGTTAAACGCCCATCCAGTACCCAATCCTGGCGTTCAAATACCAATGAGGGATCAGACACCTGCAAGTGCTGATAGTAACCCCTCTAAGAAGGCTTCTCCAACCACCTCTGTAGGGAATAAACCTGCAGCAACTAAGGTTGAAGAATATAAAGCCAAGATGCCTTATCCTCAGAAACTCCGTCAAGCAGAATAGGATAAACAATTTGCCCGCTTTGCAGACTATCTCAGGACTCTTGAGATAAAGATCCCGTTTGCAGAGGCACTTGAGCAAATACCCTCTTATGCTAAGTTCATGAAAGAGATCTTAAGTCATAAGAAGGATTGGAGAGAAACTAAAAAGGTGTTTCTCACTGAAGAATGCAGTGCAGTCATTCTGAAAAGCTTACCAGAGAAGCTTCAAGATCCAAGAAGCTTTATGATACCATGCACATTAGAGGGTGCTTATATAACAACCCTGATTTTCGAGTATGTGAGATCTTTTCCGAAGGCACGGATTTCGCCAGAAGATCAGTAAAGGGAACACCTGTTCTATATCAACAAGTATCTCAATCCTCATTGTCATTATGTCATCCTTAAGCTAGAACCTTTTCCGTGGCAAGCTCGATAACGCGGTCACGAAGAACCTAGTTTTTGAACTGTATCGGTTGGCAGTTTTGATTCTGATTTTCGTAAATAGTCTCTGTTTGACGAATCGGAATCGATTCATGAGAGGAGAGAGATAATAGTATAATATTATCATTATATTAGTATTAGAAAATGCTTGAATGATATTATAAGGTTACCTGGTCTGTTTTAGTTAAAAATAGAAAATCGGTTTAACCGGGTTTACGGTTTACTGGTGCAGCTTAGCACCAACACTCTCTGATGACTTTAGCAATACTAAGACCTCATCATACATGTTTTATTCCCATAATAAATATGTTACTAGTATCATTTATGCTAGTAGCTCAGAAAATAATTTTTAGAGATGTTTTTATAAGTGTTCCGATACACCTAGTTTTAGTAGTTATACACCTAGTTTTAGTAGTTATACACCTAATTTTTAGAGATGTTTTAATATTATTTTAACCCACCTCCAAGCCAACCAATCACAACTCACCTTACACCCCCAAGACCTCCAAGGCTGCCTCATTTCATCATTTTGGCCGAAAATAACAAGAGAGAAAAGAGAGAAACTTTCATGAACACTTAATCTTCAAAGCTTGATTTCTTCTGAACTAAAACTCAAATCAAAACTCCGATTTCACCAAAATGATCCTCTCTTCTTCCTCTCCATAACCATGTGACTTATCAAGGCTGGAAATAAGGTGAGATGGCTGTTCCTTTCCCCTTTCAATTCGGTTTTCAAGGAAAACCATGCAAAACATGTATTTTCTTGATGTTCTTCCTTAGGAATCATGCTTGACTTGACTTGAGGGCCAAGAAATGTTAATTTCCAGAAAGTATAAGGTGAGATATCTCTTCCTAACATACTGAGTGAGATTTGGTAAGTTGAGAGTTTTTGGATTTAAAGTTGTTGTTGATGTGATTTAGGAGGAAAAAGTGCTAAAGGACCACCTAAAAGTCTAACTGAATTAGGAGCAGCAAAACCAGGTAGGGTGTCATAAAATTAATCTTGATTATTTGTGTTTGAGTTGTGTGAATGTTGTATAAATTGTCTGTGCTAAAAATTGGTTGCATATATGATTGATTCTTGGTGAAAATTTGGTGAAATTTTGATGAAATTTGATGAAATTCAAGCTTTAAAGTTCATGTTCTTGGGCAGCTGGAAAAACGAAACCCTAAGCTTAAATTGAGGTTCAATTTGTGTTAAAATCATGTAGAAAATATGGGGTTTTAGTGGCTGCTAATTTATTATGAATTTTGGTAAAAATCGATTGCTGAAAAGACTAAAAAACGGGTAAAAACAGAGAAAGAATCTGAAGAATTTATGAAGAACATGAAGAACACTTTGAGTGTGGTGAAGAATATTGAAGAACACCTTTTAGATCTTAGAAAGGGCAAGGAAGTAAAATTTTTGGTGTTTAAGGGGTTGTTTGGTAATTTCTGAAAGTTAGGGTGGTAAAAGTAGAAATATTAAAAGTTACGGGTGGTAAAAAGTGAATTTTAAAGGTTAAAAGTAAAAGTAAGTTAATTTTCAAAAATTTAATGATAAAATAATAAAAAAATAAAAAAATATTAAATAATAATATTTAATTAAAAATATATTTTAATAAAAATAATAAAATAATGCAGAAAAGGCAGTTTTCTGTAAAAGGTTTAGAAAGATAACTTTAAGCACTGAATCTCATAATTACCTTCATGAAACACTTAGGGAGTGGTAAGAACTTATTAGTGAGACAAAGATAAAGGAAAGATAAAAAGTTAAAGAAGAGATAAAAATCGAAGAAAAAGTCTGTATAGTATTAATGACAGAAAAATAGACAGAGACTAGCGAACGAACTAGGGCAACATAGTTAGTCCTTGAATTGCAAATAGGGTTAGGTATTATATGAAAATTTAAATTGTTTCAGTATAGACTTAATGAACCTATACTTGGGACAGGTTAACTATTCATACCGAAATTTACATAAGCTTTAAATATGTACGTAAAACAGAGAAATCAGAGCAGAGTAGAGAAACACAGAGCACAGAATAACCAGAGAAAAGTAAAGAGATACAGAGAAAAGAGTAACTAGAGTAGAATAAAGGGATACAGAGAAAAGAGTAATCTAATAAAGAGAAATGGTTTGAGTTAAGATGTTGTAAAAGTAAAAGTTGTAAACTTTGTATAGTATGATTGAATAGAGAAAGAAAGAAGTACTGCATAAGAATGTGAAAGTGATGATGAATAATGGGAATGATAATGAGAAAAGAGTAATATCACAAAGAGAATAAAGGAGAAGAGTATAAGAATGAAGAGTTAAGCCTTGTGGCATGATGTTCTATTGTATGTTCATCTGCTACTTTTCCATTGGCCCTAGAGGTCCTGTAGGCCCAAGTTCACCTACAGTAAGTTGTTATTCTTGTAGGCCGAAGTTCACCTACAGTGAATATCAATTGTGTATCTTAGGGTGTTGCTCCTGTAGGCCGAAATTCACCTACAGAGAGTTGTGATTCCTGTAAGCCGAAGTTCACTTACAGGGGCGCTATTTCTGTAAGCCGAAGTTCACTTACAGAGGTGCTATTTGTGTAGGCCGAAGTTCACCTACAGAAAGTTGTTGTGCTGTAATTAGACTATTTCTGTAAGCCGAAGTTCACTTACAGATGTGTTATTTCTGTAGCCCAAAGTTCACCTACAGAAAGTTGTTGTGTTGTGTTTAGACTATTCCTGTAAGCCGAAGTTCACTTACGGGAGTGCTATTTCCATAGACCGAAGTTCACCTACAGAAAATAAGCCATATCTAGGACTAGTTCCTAGGTAATGTCGGGCTGCAGGGTGTAAACCGACACATGAGCTTATGGCCTGCATAGGACAGACATGCATCATACTTGGTTGGCATTTTCTCTGTTATGATTGTTGTTTGAATGTATGCTTTCTTTGTTTTCATTCTATTCTCTGTGTCTGTGTTTTGTTTTCTTGTATTCTTTTGTTTATGCTTTGCTTTCTATTTTCTCTATTTATCTATTTCTTCTGTCTACTGCTTCTCGGTATTCTGCTATTTATCTGCTAAACAGCACGGAATTAATGAACTTAACTAAAAACCCTGACCCTACTAAGGACTCCCCAGTTCTTACCCCTTCTCTCTCCCTTCCCCCTTCAGATGGAAGCATGAGTACCTTACCATAGTTCGTTGATGATGGTTCTGCAAAGAGGATTCCGCTCTAGATAGTCTTCTAAGTCTAGGGTGAATATCGTTCTCTGTTTACATGTATATACTATGAGACCACCCAACATCTGTATCCCGTTTGTATGTGAACTTTAACATAAATAATGTGTACGAGACTCCTGTTGTGTGGCTACTTGATGAGGTAACAGAGAGACGTCCTATGGCAATGTCTGATTGTGCAGAAGAGTAGCAGATGATGTTCTACCTTTTGGTGACGTTCCACCTGACTTGAGTTTTGAAGACCTAGAACGTATTTTCCCTCGCTTTAGAAGTTTAGAGGGACTAGGTGAGTATAGAGTCTAGGCTAGCCTAGGTACCAGCTTAGGGACCTCTTGAACAGGTCAGGACCTGGGATGTTATATGTATATATATGTATATAGATATTATTTAGCTATATCTAGGGGTGTTCTAACTAAAGGTCTACACTCTAACAAAGGCTGGATCACTAAATGTTGCTAGCTACTTGTGATGTATTTATGTGTGGTTGCTTATAACTATTTTATCTGTTATCAGTTGTGAATTGATTATGAATGATTCCGTCTATTAATCCAAACGTTTTCAAAAAAAAAATACCCCGCAAATTAACTACGTTTTTATCAATGAATCAGGCTCATATGATAAATAATAGATAATAATTAGGAAGACAAATTTGTAGCGCTCAGTTTCTGGTATGATCTAGACATATTGAAAATTGGGTCATTACAATTTGGTATCAGAGTAGTTCATTCCCAGTAGAGCCTGGGGAGTGGACTGACTATGCTTCATTGCATACTCTGCTTGTGTGTCTCATGTTATTAGGGTATCTTCAAGATACATTTGGCATGAATTTCTATGAGTGCTCATTTTGGGAATGTTCGTGCCTAGCTTGAGATATTAAGACTGATCACCTTAATATTGTTTGTTTGGTGCGGATAAGACCTCAATGACTGTGAATACGCATGGTTTAATCGAGTTCCGAACGACAAATTCGTGAGAGGCACAACTATTCTTATAGCTGTTATGATCTCCATGGCCATGGCTATGTGATATTTAGATGCTGTAAGGAATGAACTGATATCTTCGTCAGGATGGCTTGAAGGAAATAGACTGCTTGAAGATGGATTCTTGCATGCGGCTAAAATTTTGAGGGCAAAATTTTCTTTTAGGAGGGTAGAATGTAACAACCCTGATTTTCGAGTATGCGAGATCTTTTTCGAAGGCACGGATTTCGCCAGAAGATCAGTAAAGGGAACACCTCTTCTATATCAACAAGTATCTCAATCCTCATTGTCATTATGTCATCCTTAATCTAGAACCTTTTCCGTGGCAAGCTCGATAACGCGGTCACGAAGAACCTAGTTTTTGAACCGTATCGGTTGGCAGTCTTGATTCTGATTTTCCTAAATAGTGTCTGTTTGACAAACCGGACTCGATTCATGAGAGGAGAGAGATAATAGTATAATATTATCATTATATTAGTATTAGAAAATGCTTGAATGATATTATAAGGTTACCTAGTCTGTTTTAGTTAAAAACAGAAAATCGGTTTAACCGGGTTTACGGTTTACTGGTGCAGCATAGCACCAGCACTCTCTGATGACTTTAGCAATGCTAAGGCCTCATCATACATGTTTTATTCCCATAATAAATATGTTACTAGTTTCATTTATGCTAGTAGCTCAGAAAATAATTTTTAGAGATGTTTTTATAAGTGTTCCGATACACCTAGTTTTAGTAGTTATACACCTGAGATATTTTAATATTATTTTAACCTACCTCCAAGCCAACCAATCACAACTCACCTTACACCCCCAAGACCTCCAAGGCTGCCTCATTTCATCATTTTGGCCGAAAATAACAAGAGAGAAAAGAGAGAAACTTTCATGAACACTTAATCTTCAAAGCTTGATTTCTTCTGAACTAAAACTCAAATCAAAACTCCGATTTCACCAAAATGATCCTCTCTTCTTCCTCTCCATAACCATGTGACTTATCAAGGCTGGAAATAAGGTGAGATGGCTGTTTCTTTCCCCTTTCAATTCGGTTTTCAAGGAAAACCATGCAAAACATGTATTTTCTTGATGTTCTTCCTTAGGAATCATGCTTGACTTGACTTGAGGGCCAAGAAATGTTAATTTCCAGAAAGTATAAGGTGAGATATCTCTTCCTAACATACTGAGTGAGATTTGGTAAGTTGAGAGTTTTTGGATTTAAAGTTGTTGTTGATGTGATTTAGGAGGAAAAAGTGCTAAAGGACCACCTAAAAGTCTAACTGAATTAGGAGCAGCAAAACCAGGTAGGGTGTCATAAAATTAATCTTGATTATTTGTGTTTGAGTTGTGTGAATGTTGTATAAATTGTCTGTGCTAAAAATTGGTTGCATATATGATTGATTCTTGGTGAAAATTTGGTGAAATTTTGATGAAATTTGATGAAATTCAAGCTTTAAAGTTCATGTTCTTGGGCAGCTGGAAAAACGAAACCCTAAGCTTAAATTGAGGTTCAATTTGTGTTAAAATCATGTAGAAAAGATGGGGTTTTAGTGGCTGCTAATTTATTATGAATTTTGGTAAAAATCGATTGTTGAAAAGACTAAAAAACGGGTAAAAACAGAGAAAGAATCTGAAGAATTTATGAAGAACATGAAGAACACTTTGAGTGTGGTGAAGAATATTGAAGAACACCTTTTAGATCTTAGAAAGGGCAAGGAAGTAAAATTTTTGGTGTTTAAGGGGTTGTTTGGTAATTTCTGAAAGTTAGGGTGGTAAAAGTAGAAATATTAAAAGTTACGGGTGGTAAAAAGTGAATTTTAAAGGTTAAAAGTAAAAGTAAGTTAATTTTCAAAAATTTAATGATAAAATAATAAAAAAATAAAAAAATATTAAATAATAATATTTAATTAAAAATATATTTTAATAAAAATAATAAAATAATGCAGAAAAGGCAGTTTTCTGTAAAAGGTTTAGAAAGATAACTTTAAGCACTGAATCTCATAATTACCTTCATGAAACACTTAGGGAGTGGTAAGAACTTATTAGTGAGACAAAGATAAAGGAAAGATAAAAAGTTAAAGAAGAGATAAAAATCGAAGAAAAAGTCTGTATAGTATTAATGACAGAAAAACAGACAGAGACTAGCGAACGAACTAGGGCAACATAGTTAGTCCTTGAATTGCAAATAGGGTTAGGTATTATATGAAAAGTTAAATTGTTTCAGTATAGACTTAATGAACCTATACTTGGGACAAGTTAACCATTCATACCGAAATTTACATAAGCTTTAAATACGTACGTTAAACAGAAAAATCAGAGCAGAGTAGAGAAACACAGAGCACAGAATAACCAGAGAAAAGTAAAGAGATACAGAGAAAAGAGTAACCAGAGTAGAATAAAGGGATACAGAGAAAAGAGTAATCTAATAAAGAGAAATGGTTTGAGTTAAGATGTTGTAAAAGTAAAAGCTGTAAACTTTGTATAGTATGATTGAATAGAGAAAGAAAGAAGTACTGCATAAGAATGTGAAAGTGATGATGAATAATGGGAATGATAATGAATGATGATAATGAGAAAAGAGTAATATCACACAGAGAATAGAGGAGAAGAGTATAAGAATGAAGAGTTAAGCCTTGTGGCATGATGTTCTGTTGCATGTTCATCTACTGCTTTTCCATTGGCCCTAGAGGTCCTGTAGGCCCAAGTTTACCTACAGTAAGTTGTTATTCCTATAGGCTGAAGTTCACCTACAGTGAATATCAATTGTGTATCTCAGGGTGTTGCTCCTATAGACCGAAGTTCACCTACAGAAAGTTGTGATTCCTGTAAGCCGAAGTTCACTTACAGGGGCGCTATTTCTGTAAGCCGAAGTTCACTTACAGAGGTGCTATTTCTGTAGGCCGAAGCTCACCTACAGAAAGTTGTTGTGCCTGTAATTAGACTATTTCTGTAAGCCGAAGTTCACTTACAGAGGTGTTATTTCTGTAGGCCGAAGATCACCTACAGAAAGTTGTTGTGTTATGTTTAGACTATTCCTGTAAGCCGAAGTTCACTTACGGGAGTGCTATTTCCGTAGGCCGAAGTTCACCTACAGAAAATAAGCCATATCTAGGACTAGTTCCTAGGTAATGTCGGGCTGCAGGGTGTAAACCGACACGTGAGCTCATGGCCTGCATAGGACAGACATGCATCATACTTGGTTGCGCATTTCCTCTGTTATGATTGTTGTTTGAATGTATGCTTTCTTTGTTTTCATTCTATTCTCTGTGTCTGTGTTTTGTTTTCTTCTATTATTTTGTTTGTGTTTTACTTTCTATTTTCTCTATTTATCTGTTTCTTCTGTCTACTGCTTCTCGGTATTCTGCTATTTATCTGCTAAACAACACGAAATTAATGAACTTAACTAAAAACTCCGACCCTACTAAGGACTCCCCAGTTCTTACCCCTTCTCTCTCCCTTCCCCCTTCAGATGGAAGCATGAGTACCTTACCGTAGTTCGTTGATGATGGTTCTGGAAAGAGGATTCCGCTCTAGATAGTCTTCTGAGTCTAGGGTGAATATCGTTCTCTGTTTACATGTATATACTATGAGACCACCCAACGTCTGTGTCCTATTTGTATGTGAACTTTACCTTAAATAATGTGTACGAGACTCTTGTTGGGTGGCTACTTGATGAGGTACCAGAGAGACGTCCTATGGCAATGTCTGATCGTGCAGAAGAGTAGCAGATGATGTTCTGACTTTTGGTGACGTTCCACCTGACTTGAGTTTTGAAGACCTAGAACGTATTTTCCCTCGCTTTAGAAGTTTAGAGGGACTAGGTGAGTATAGAGTCTAGGCTAGCCTAGGTACCAGCTTAGGGACCTCTTGAACAGGTCAGGACCTGGGATGTTTTGTATGTATATATATGTATATAGATATTATTTAGCTATATCTAGGGGTGTTCTAACTAAAGGTCTACACTCTAACAAAGGCTGGATCACTAAATGTTGCTAGCTACTTGTGATGTATTTATGTGTGGTTGCTTATAACTATTTTATCTATTATCAGTTGTGAATTGATTATGAATGATTCCGTCTATTAATCCAAATGTTTTCAAAAAAAAAAATATGCCGCAAATTAACTACGTTTTTAACAACGAATCAGGCTCATATGATAAATAATAGATAATAATTAGGAAGACAAATTGGTAGCGCTCAGTTTCTGGTATGATCTAGACATATTGAAAATTGGGTCGTTACAGCTTATACCAAGATAGCTCTATGTGACCTTGGAGCAAGTATCAACCTAATACCTGCATCCACTATCAAAAAGCTTGGCTTGACTGAAGAAGTCAAACCAACCCGGATATGTCTTCAACTTGCTGATGGCTCCGTTAAATATCCATCAGGCATAATTGAGGACATGATTGTCAAGGTTGGGCCATTCGCCTTTCCAACTGACTTTGTAGTGATGGAAATGGAGGAGCACAAGAGTGCAACTCTCATTCTAGGAAGACCTTTCCTAGCAACTGGACGAACTCTTATTGATGTACAAAAAGGGGAAGTGACCCTGAGAGTCAATGAGGATGAATTCAAGTTAAATGCTGTCAAAGCCATGCAGCATCCAGACACATCAAATGACTGCATAAGCACTGATATTATTGACTCTTTGGTGGAAGAGATCAATATGACTGAAAGTCTTGAATCAGAGCTAGAGGACATCTTTAAAGATGTTCAGCCTGATCTGGAGGAATCAGAAGAAATAAAAGAACCTCTGAAAATTCCTCAGGAAGAGGATAAGCCTCCTAAACCCGAGCTCAAACCACTACCACCATCCCTAAAATATGTATTTCTAGGAGAAGGTGACACTTTTCTAGTGATCATAAGCTCTGCTTTAAATCCACAGGAAGAGAAAGCACTAATTCAAGTGCTAAGGACACACAAGACAGCTCTTGGGTGGTCCATAAGTGATCTTAAAGGCATTAGGCCAGCAAGATGTATGCACAAGATCCTATTGGAGGATGATGCTAAGCCAGTGGTTCAACCATAGAGGCGGCTAAATCCAGCCATGAAGGAGGTGGTGCAGAAAGAGGTCACTAAGTTACTAGAGGCTGAGATTATTTATCCTATTTTTGATAGCCCCTGGGTAAGCCCTGTCCAAGTTGTACCCAAAAAAGGAGGCATGATAGTGGTTCATAATGAAAAGAATGAACTGGTTCCTACAAGAACAGTTACAGGGTGGCGTATGTGTATTGACTACAGAAGGCTCAATATAGCCACCAGAAAGGATCATTTTCCTTTACCATTCATAGACCAGATGCTAGAGAGACTAGCAGGTCATGACTATTACTGCTTTTTGGATGGCTATTCAGGTTACAACCAAATTGTAGTAGATCCTCAAGACCAAGAGAAAACAGTATTCACATGCCCATCTGGAGTATTTACCTACAGAAGGATGCCCTTTGGTCTGAGCAATGCACCTGCAACCTTTCAGAGGTGCATGCTCTCTATCTTCTCTGATATGGTAGAGAAATTTTTGGAAGTCTTCATGGATGACTTTTCAGTATTTGGAGACTCATTCAGCTCCTGTCTTGACCATTTGGCACTTGTTCTGAAAAGATGCCAAGAGACCAACCTAGTTTTAAACTGGGAAAAATGTCACTTTATGGTGAATAAAGGAATTGTCCTTGGGCCTAAAATTTCAAACAAGGGAATAGAGGTGGATCAAGCTAAAGTAGATGTAATTGAAAAATTACCACCACCTGCCAATGTTAAGGCAATTAGAAGCTTTCTAGGGCATGCAGGATTCTATAAGAAGTTTATAAAAGATTTTTCGAAAATTGCAAAACCTCTGAGCAATCTGCTAGCTGCTGACATGCCATTTGTGTTTGACACAGAGTGTTTGCAGGCGTTTAAGACCCTGAAAGCTAAGCTGGTCACAGCACCAGTCATCTCTACACCAGACTGGACATTACTATTCGAACTAATGTGTGATGCTAGTGACCATGCCATCGGTGCAGTGTTGGGACAGAGGCATAACAAGCTTCTGCACGTCATTTACTATGCTAGCCATGTTTTAAATGATGCACAGAAGAATTACACAACCACAGAAAATGAGTTACTTGCAGTGGTTTATGCCATTGACAAGTTTAGATCCTATTTAGTAGGTTCAAAAGTGATTGTGTACACTGACCATGCTGCTCTTAAATACCTACTCACAAAGCCAGATTCAAAACCCAGGCTCATAAGATGGGTGTTTCCTCTGCAAAAGCTTGATATAGAAATAAGAGACAGAAAAGGGACAGAGAACCAGGTAGCTGATCACCTATCCCGGATAGAACCAGTAGCAAGGGTGTCCCTCCCTCCTACTGAGATCTCTGAAACCTTTCCGGATGAGCAACTTTTCGCCATTCAGGAAGCACCATGGTTTGCAGACATTGCAAATTATAAAGCTGTGAGGTTCATACCCAAAGAGTACAGCAGGGTGCAGACGAAAAAACTAATTTCAGATGCAAAGTACTACTTATGGGATGAACCATATCTCTTTAAGAGATCTGCAGACGGAATGATCCGCAGATGCGTATCTAGAGAAGAGGCACAGAAGATCCTATGGCACTGTCATGGATCACAGTATGGAGGACATTTCGGAGGTGAGCGAACAGCCACTAAGGTCCTCCAATTTGGCTTCTACTGGCCTACTCTCTATAGAGATGCCCGAGAATTTGTGCGTAACTGTGATAGTTGCCAAAGAGCTGGCAACTTGCCTTAAGGTTATGCTATGCCTCAATAAGGGATCTTAGAAACTGAGTTGTTTGATGTATGGGGTATTGACTTCATGGGTCCCTTCCCACCATCATACTCAAACACTTACATTCTGGTGGCAGTAGACTATGTATCTAAATGGGTAGAAGCAATTGCCACACCCACTAATGATACTAAGACCGTACTGAAATTCCTCCAGAAACATATCTTCAGTAGATTTGGCGTCCCCAGAGTACTAATTAGTGACGGGGGCACTCATTTCTACAATAAACAGCTATACTCTGCTATGGTCCGATATGGAATTAGCCACAAAGTAGCAACTCCATATCACCCACAGACAAATGGGCAGGCTGAAGTCTCTAATAGAGAACTAAAAAGAATCCTGGAACGAACTGTAATTGCCCGTAGAAAGGATTGGGCAAAAAGCTTGGATGATGCTCTGTGGGCATACATAACAGCATTCAAGACTCCTATAGGAACCTCTCCATACCAGCTTGAGTATGGCAAGGCCTGTCATCTGCCCGTGAAACTGGAACATAAGGACTACTGGGCAAGCAGATTCCTAAACCTGGATGCTAAGTTAGCTAGAGAGAAAAGATTGCTCCAGCTAAATGAGCTAGAGGAATTCAGACTCAATGCTTTCGAAAATGCGAAAATTTATAAGGAGAAAGCAAAAAAGTGGCATGACAAGAAACTGTCATCTAGAGTCTTTGAACCCGGACAGAAGGTTCTGCTATTTAACTCTAGGCTCAGACTATTCCCCGGGAAATTAAAATCCCGGTGGAGGGGACCGTATGTGATCACAAGTGTATCACCGTATGGATATGTTGAGGTTCAGGATATTGACTCTGATAAAAAGTTCATTGTTAATGGACAGAGAATCAAACACTATCTTGAAAGCAATTTTGTGCAAGAATGCTCAAAACTGAGGCTTGAATAAAGCTAAGTCAAGGTCCAGCTAAAGACAATAAAGAAGCGCTTGCTGGGAGGCAACCCAGCCATTAGCAAGTTATTTGTTTTAATTAATACTTGTAGAAGTTTGATATAAATTTTCATCAAGATTAATCATCAAAATTGAAGGAATTCACAGAGTTACAGAAGGATTCAGCGCAAAAAGCAGAGAAAAGGAGCTCACTCGCAAGAAAACGTCAGTAAGGAGCATCTTGGGCGTTTAACGCCAGTAAAGGTACCATTTTGGGCATTAAACACCAGAATGGGTACCATTCTAGGCGTTTAATGCCATAATTGCAGCATCCTGGACGTTCAGAAAAACGCCCAGTAATAAAAGATTTCTGGCGTTTAACGCCAACCAGGGTACCTGGCTGGGCGTTAAACGCCCACAATGGCCAACTTATGGGCGTTAAATGCCAGAATGGATACCATTCTGGGTGTTTAATGCCAGAAAGACAGGGGGAAAGGATTTTGTTTTCCACTTCAAAATTTTTCTAATTTTCATGTTTTGACTCATAATTTTGTGCATAAACATGTTTCAAACTTTCATCATTCACCCTCAATTTTCAAAAAATTCAACAATTTCCTAAATCTCTTTTCAAATTACCTTCAAATTTCATAAACAAATTTTCAGATTTAACCTCTATATCTTTTTCATTTAAAAATCTCATCTTTTTCATATCATGATTCTATTTTCTTCCACTAATTATATCTTTATGTCATATCTTTTTCAAAATTTTCGAAATCCCTCCCCTCCACTTATAAATACACATTCGGCCATCCCCTCCTCTCCACCATTCGAATTTGCCTCTGCTCCTCTCTCTCTCCCCTTTCCTTTCTTTTGCTTGAGGGCAAGCAAACCTCTAAGTTTGGTGTATTTTTCCGTGATCACTGAGCTAAGACTCATCAAGATCATGGCTCCTAAGGAAAAACAAACCAATTCAAGAGGCAAGAAAGAGAATACTCCAAAGAGTCTTTGGAATCAAGTGAGGTTCTTCACCAAAGAACATGCAGACCATTACCATAAAATAATGGGTCTAAGATCAGTGATCTCGAAAGTGAAATTCGATCTGAAAGAAGACAAATATCTGGAGATCTAAGAACAAATTCAAAACAGAGGATGGGAAAATCCTGAAACAAGGGTTGAAAGAAACATGGTTCAGGAATTCTATTCAAATTTGTGGCTGACAGATAAGCAGAGAATAACTGGAACCGCCTTTCATACCTACCGAACCATGGTCAGAGGGAGGATTATTTACTTCCATCTGGACAAAATAAGAGAGGTCTTCAAATTGCCTTAACTACAAGATGATCCAGAATCCTTTAATAAGAGAATGGTGAGAAAAGATAAGGGGTTGGACCAAGTTCTAGAGGACATATGCCTCCCTGGAACTAAGTGGATAACCAATTCAAAAGGTGTCCCAAACCAACTCAAGAGAGGAGATCTCAAACAAATCGCAAGAGGCTGGTTGGACTTCATTGGGCGTTCCATACTACCCACTAGCAACCGCTCTGAGGTCACTGTCAAAAGAGCGGTGATGATTCATTGTATTATGCTGGGAAACGAAGTGGAGATTCATCATTTGATTTCTTGTGAGATTTACACAATTGCAAACAAGAACTCCACTGAAGCCAAACTGGCATACCCAAGCTTAATTTCTCTGCTATGTAAAGATGCTGGGGTGAGGATGGGAGTAGATGAATTCATCCCAATCGAACACCCAATCACCAAGAAGTCAATGAAAAGACACCAAGTGCAAGACAACTCCATCAAAAGGAGGGTGCAGGAATTCCTCCCAGAAATTCTTGAAATTGACTACTGGACCCGCCTAGAAGCATCTATCACCAAGCTGCAAGAAGCTGTGGATCAACTTAAGGAAGAACAACAGAATCAAAACTGCATGCTCTGCAAGCTGCTTAAGGAACAGGAGAAGCAGGGGCGTGAGATACAGGAGCTGAAGCGCCAGAAGCTCTCCCTTGAAGGACCAAACACCCCACAGATTGAAGGAGCATCCACTGCTCAAAATCAAGGTTGTTGAGTCCTAACTCTGTGATAACCTTTATTATTAGGAATCTATTTTAAGAGTAATTTATTTTTCTATTTTTAATTTTCTGTCTTCTATTATTATTGGTTTGCTCTTATATTTATTTTTAAGTCTTATTTTCATTCCATGATTAATAAAATTTAAAGTTTATGTCTTAAAGTTATGAATGTCCTATGAATCCATCACCTTTCTTAAATGAAAAATGTTTTTAATTGCAAAAGAAAAAGAAGCACATGAATTTCAAATTTTAAAACAGATTAATTATTTTGATGTGGTGGCAATTCTTTTTTGTTTTTCTGAATGAATGCTTGAGCAATGCATATTTTTTATATTGTTGTTTATGAATGTTAAAAATGTTGGCTCTTGAAAGAATAATGAAAAAGGAGAAATGTTATTGATGATCTGAAAAATCATAAAAATGATTCTTGAAGCAAGAAAAAGCAGTGAAAAAAAAGTCTTGCAAAAAAAAATATATGCGAAAAAAAAGAAAAAGAACGAAAAAGAAAAAGCAAGTAGAAAAAGCCAATAGCCCTTTAAACCAAAAGGCAAGGGTGAAATAAAAAAGGATCCAAGGCTTTGAGCATCAGTGGATAGGAGGGCCCACAGGAATAAAATCCTGGCCTAAGCGGCTAAACCAAGCTGTCCCTAACCATGTGCTTGTGGCGTGAAGGTGTCAAGTGAAAACTTGAGACTGAGCGGTTAAAGTCGTGGTCCAAAGCAAAAAGAGTGTGCTTAAGATCTCTGGACACCTCTAATTGGGGACTCTAGCAAAGCTGAGTCACAATCTGAAAAGGTTCACCCAGTCAAAATGCTTAGGGTCACGGCCAAGACTCATGAAGTAGCTGTGTTCAAGAATCAACATACTGAACTAGGAGAATCAATAACACTATCTGAATTCTGAGCTCCTATAGATGCCAATCATTCTGAACTTCAAAGGATAAAGTGAGATGCCAAAACTGTTCAGAAGCAAAAAGCTAATAGCCCCGCTCATCTAATTAAGACTGATCTTCATAGATGTTTTTGGAATTCATTGTATATTCTATTCTTTTTATCCTGTTTGATTTTCAGTTGCTTAGGGACAAGCAACAATTTAAGTTTGGTGTTGTGATGAGCGGATAATTTATACGCTTTTTGGCATTGTTTTTAGTATTTTTTAGTATGTTTTACTTAGTTTTTATTTTGTTTTTATTAGTTTTTAAATAAAAATCACATTTCTGGACTTTACTACAAGTTTTTGAGTTTTTCTGTGATTTCAGGTATTTTCTGGCTGAAATTGAGGGACCTGAGCAAAAATATGATTCAGAGGCTGAAAAAGGACTACAGATGCTGTTGGATTCTGACCTCCATGCACTCGAAGTGGATTTTCTGGAGCTACAGAAGCCGAATTGGCGCGCTCTCAATTGTTTTGGAAATTAGACATTTTGAGCTTTCCAGCAATATATAATAGTTCATACTTTGCCCGAGATTTGATGGCCCAAACCGGTGTTCCAAGTCAGCATAGAAATTCTGGCGTCAAAACGCCAGAACTGGCATGAAAGCTGGAGTTAAACGCCCAAACTGGCACAAAAGCTGGCGTTTAACTCCAAGAAAGGTCTCTACATGTGATTATCTCTTTGCCTCCTGATTCAAATCAGAGTCTTCGTGGTATAAGCTAGAATTATTGGCGGCCATTCCTGAGATCCGGAAAGTCTAAACCTTGTCTGTGGTATTCCGAGTAGGATTTGTGAAGGGATGACTGTGACGAGCTTCAAACTCACGAGTGCTGGGCGTAGTGACAAATGCAAAAGGATCAATGGATCCTATTCCAGCATGAGTGAGAACCGACAGATGATTAGCCGTGCGGTGACAGCGCATTTGGACCACTTTTACTGAGAGGACGGATGGTAGCCATTGACAACGGTGATCCACCAACATACAGCTTGCCATGGAAGGAGCCTTGCATGCTTGAAGAAGAAGACAGTAGGAAAGCAGAGATTCAGAAGACAGAGCATCTCCAAAACCTCAACCTATTCTCCATTACTGCATAACAAGTATTTATTTCATGTTCTTTTACTTTTTACAGTTAAATCTGAGAATTATTGATATCCTGATTAAGAGTTACAAGATAGCCATAGCTTGCTTCAAGCCGACAATCTTCGTGGGATCGACCCTTACTCACGTAAGGTATTACTTGGACGACCCAGTGCACTTGCTGGTTAGTTGTGCCGAGTTGCAAAAGTGTGATTGTAATTTCGTGCACCAGAGCATATTGAGGAGCCAATTCGACAGGAGGCACGTTGATAAACCACTATTTCATGGTTTATCTTGTGCTCAATTGAGTGATTTTTATCAACTCTTTACCCACTTATTCATACTATTTGCATGGTTTTACATCTGCCTTCCTAATTATGTGCTTTGATTGAAAACATGCTTCTTTGGCCTTAAGTTCCCTATGTTTAAATCCTCTCTTATTACCATTAGATACCTTAATATGTGTGTTAAGTGATTTCAGAGATTACAGGGCAGGAATGGCTCAGAGGATGGAAAGAAAGCATGCAAAAGTGGGAGGAATACAAGAAGTTGGAGAAATTGCTAAGTTGTCCAGCCTGACCTCTTCGCACTCAAATGGCTATAACGTTAGCTATAGAGGTCCAAATGACACGGTTCTAGTTGTGTTGGAAAGCTAACATCCGAGGCTTCGATTTGATATATAATATGCCATAGTTGCCCTGATGCTAGGTGACGCAAACACGCGCTCCACATGGACGCATCGCAGTTCCGAAATTCAACGTGGCAGTTTTCTTCTCCAGCGATTTCTGGGCTGTTTTCGACCCAGTTTTTGGCCTAGAAAACACATATTAGAGGCTATAAAGTGGGGGAATCCATCCATTCATAAAGATAAGCTCATAAATTCATAATTTTGAGGATTAGATGTAGTTTTTAGAGAGAAAGGTTCTCTCCTCTCTCTTAGGATTTAGTTTTAGGATTTAGAATTATTTCTTCTTCATCACAGATTCAATATTCCTTTAATTTATTTTTCTACTTTTATTTTATTACTTTAATTGATATTTATCTTTCCAATTTAGCTTATGCTACATTCATGTTATGATTTTCTTAATTAATATTATTTGAGGTATTTCAAATTTAAGATTGCTTTGCTTTAGTTATATTGATGCTTTTAATTTAATTTAGATATTTTCTTCCATTTGGCTTTGGTTAAGTAATTGGTAACGCTTGAGCTGTCAAATAAAGCAGTGGTTGAAATTGGGAGTTGCTCCAATAACTCTAGTCTTTCCATAGGAATTGACTAGGACCTGAGGATTAAGCTAATTAATCCACTTGATTTACCTTCATAGTTAGAGGTTAACAAAGTGGGATTAAAATCCAATTTTCATCACAATTGATAAGGATAGGACTTCCAGTTCTAATACCTTGCCAAGAGTTTATTTTATTATTACTATTTTATTTTTCTTATCATTTAACATATTGGTTCCTTACTTTCAAAACCCCCAATTTGCAAGACTCATAACCAATAATAAGAACATACTTCCCTACAATTCCTTGAGAAGACGACCCGAGGTTTAAATACTCGGTTATCAATTTTAAAGGGGTTTGTTACTTGTGACAACCAAAACGTTTGTAAGAAAGGACTTTTGTTGGTTTGGAAGATATACCTACAACGGGAATTTATTTGCGAATTTCTAGACCACGCAAAAGTTCTCTCTTCAAAATGGCGCCGTTGCCGGGGAATTGCAAACGTGTGCCTTATTGTTGGTTATTGTAAATATTTGCTTTTTGCTTGTTTATTTTTTTATTTTTATTTTTATTTTTTCTTTTTCGTAAATTAAGAGGTTATTGGTTTTTATTTAGTTATTAAATTTTTTTTTTCAAAAATTTGTTCTTAGTGTTCATCTTAATCTTCAAGTTGTTCTTCTTGTTCATCTTGATCTTCAAGTTGTTCATAGTTGTTTTCTTCATTTTGATCTAAAAATTTTAAGTTTGGTGTCATTTTATTATTTTTCTCTTCCCTCACTAAATTCAAAAATTCAAAATTTATAATTTTAAAAATCAAACCTTTTCAAAATTTAAATCTTTTTCAAAACTTTATCTTATATTGTTGACTTTTTCAAAATTCAAATTTCAAAATTTTAAATTTCAAATTTCAAAATTTAATTTTCAAATTCAAAATTTAAATAACTTTTTAATTTAAATTTGTTTTTGTTTTCATTTTTAATTTTTAATTACTATTATGAGTTCTTACCCCTCTCGCTTTGAGTTTGGTTCAAATGTTGTTGCAAGGAATGGAAATTATAACAGGAACATGCATCAAGGTCAAAACAATCAGAGATGGAAGGAGCCACGAGGATCTGATCAATCCTTCCGGCAACAACACCTTCCATAGTACCACAGACAAAGACCATTCCATGATGCATACCAAGACAATAGTTATGGTGGACCCTTCCATGACAACCAACATCCACCAAATTACTATAGTCAAGAGCCATTCCAGGGGGCATACCAAGATGATAGATATGATGGACCCCCATCATATGCCTATGAACCTCCTCAACACAACTTTGAACCACCACACTTACAAGCCAACTACCACCATTCACCTTCATATGATCTTAACCCTCACCCTCATCCACCATACCAACCACCTTAGGAACTATATGAACCATATATAGAACCACCCCAATTCCAACCCAATTACTCCCAAGAACCACCACCTCCATATGCACCATATCCATATCCATCAATCCGAGAGCCTTATGGTCATACTTATGATACCCAAGCGGAACAAGAATCAACGGATCGTCTCAAGAAAACAGTGGATCAATTTCATGCAACCCTTCATCAATTGGAGTAAGCGATACATCAATTAGCTTCCCGACATTCGGACACTCAAAGAACCCCCATGGCTTCATGTGGACAATCTAATGAAGAACGTAGCATGAAGGAGACATTAAAAACTCCGGTGGACAGTAAGGAGCATGAATTTGTACTGCAACAAGTGGAGGAAGCCAGAATTATTGAAGAAAAAGAAGTGGTTGAATACTTGGGAGATGCTGAACCTCCATGGGAAAGTCAAGACATAGAACCTCTTTCCAAGACGGTTGCATTTGATGTTGAGGAGGGTGTACAACCTCCAAGGCATATCATAGTTGAAGACTTGGAAGAGGTTGGTCAAGAAATAGAGATTAAAGAAGAAGAAGCACAGCCTCCCATGCCCTTGGTGAGCAATGAAGAAGAGATCAAATTGGAAGAAAGCTACCAAGAAGAAGAGGTTAATATTGAAGAAACTTGCAAAGAGGTGGAAGTTGTCAGAGAAGAGCACAAGGGAGTGGAGCCTGCAAATTTGTTAGAAATACTTCCCCCTAAGTTGCCATCATCCTTCACAACATTCAAGTGGGTAAAATTCATATCCCTTAGCTTTCTAATTCCACTTGAATATGGGCTACTGGAGACGGATGATCAACTTAGAGCTCTTTGTGGCATTAAGAGTAAAAGGAAGATGGTCAGTGGTAAGAATTGTCCTGCAAGGTTCATTATGGTTGGAAGCTTTAAGTTTAAATGCAAAGGTTGGTGTAGAGCTCAATTGAATGGGTCTAGGAAGCTGTTTGGATGTCTCAGTGAGAATTTAGACTGCATACCACCCGGATGGAATCATAATGATCAACAAAAAGACGGGTGCAAAAGCAAGATTTGGGACCCCGGAATTCATTCTGGCAATCAACACTCTTGGGGCCTTGTCACTTGCTTTAACTTGCTTGAAGGCTTTCTGCGCCTAGTTTGGGATCCCAGAGGCCATTGGAAGTCCAAGCATTGGTGGCAGTTTCAGGATGAGTTCAAGCACAAGCCACCATAACAAGGAGCTCACCAAATGTCCAACTTAAGGACTTTAACTAAAAGTTCTAGGTGGGAGATAACCCACCATGGTATGATCGTTCCATTTTCAATCTTATTTAGTTTTGTTTGTTTTTGAGTTTTATTTTATTTTATTAAACCTATAATTATTCATAACATCTGCATCAGCATCTACATACTGCATTATGCATTTTGCATTTAAAAAAAAAAAACACACACGCGACGCGACAGCGTCGCTAACGCGTCCGCGTCACCAGTGCATTTTGAAGAAAAGAGAATTGAACAGAAAGTCACGCGAGAGCGTGGCTGGAGGTGTGCCTTTGGCACAAATTGATCCACGCGACCGCGTCACTGACGCGTCCGCGTCATGTAGGAAAAATGCCTCCCACACGTCCGCGTCACCCATGCGAACGCGTGGCCCTGTGAATCGACGTAAAGAGGTGTATGGCAGAAAGTTATGATGGAGTGGGGCTGGACTCGTGCTAGCAGCACAAGCCTTACCACGCGAACGCATGCCCGACGTGTCCGCGTCGTTCTTTAAACAAGGCCATTCACGCGATCGCGTCCACCACGCGATCGCGTGACCCAAAGTTTTGGCAAAATGAGCTTTTCACCAGAGAGTTGCGCGGCCACGAGGCTACACTCGCGCTGAAGGCACGAATCACTTCACGCGAACGCGTGACCCACGTGTTCGCGTCACTTCATCGAAGCGCTATCCGCGTGAACGCGTGACTCACGCGTCCGCGTCGCCTGCACCGCACAACTTATCCAGATCAGTGCCAATTATCTTCTCTTTTCTTCTCTAATCCTAATTTCTTCTATCTTTTCTTCTTTCTTTCTTACTTTATTTCTTTCACTTCTCATTCCTTTTCACCTTCATTCTATTTTACTTAATTTATTTGCATATTTCATTCATTGCATTTTAATTTTGTGCATATTTTTATTTTTCTTTTCTAAATTTATTATTTTACCATTGGTGTTAAATGTTCTTATTCAACTGTTGCATCTTTTCTTGAATTATTTTGGTGCTTAGTGACTTGTTTTACACTGTGGAATAATATTAATTATCTGCCAATGCCAATCTTTTATGATACTTGCACTTCATTTTCATTGACATGAACTTATATTGATATTTTCATTACCCACACTCCTCCCCTTTGTTGCAAATTTTGCACCACTGGTAAGCCATGTGCTTCTATTGTTTTCTCACGTACATGTTGAAGCTTCCATGTAAATGAGACCCTTATTATCTGGCATTAACACCCATATTTTATTTATTTTCTATCTTTGTTTTTAGGTTACTTTTCTTGTTTTTCCTCTTCTTTCGGGATGGCCACCACGAAGGGAGAGGAAAAGCTTCTAAATGGGGAGACAAACAAGTCCATCAGCACAATCCTTTGAAAAAAGCATCAATTGGAGAGACCCGTCCACTTGTACATCTTAGCATGCACCGAGGACGGAGCAATCTTTAAGTGTGGGGAGGTCGATACCGATCTCTATGGGTTAGCTATTTTCCTCTTTTCAACACCATTGTTTTATTTTTTTTTTGTTTGTTCATTATTGCATTTGCATGTTTAATTGCATGTTTGTTTGATTTTATGCATTTAGCTACTGCTTGGTTGAGAAATAATAAATTTCTTTTTAAAGACCCTATTTTTGAAAAATTTTCACTAATTTAAAATCAAAATTTTTGTGTTAAACTTATCAGAAGTTGTATTTGGAACATGGTTTTTGAGCCAAAGAACACACAACCTGTGAGATTTTGAGCTTATTTATATGGTTACATTATTTAACCATAATATTTATTCTTGTGTGTTCACTTCTCTATAACTGCAATCTAGATTTTGTTCCATTCTATATGTCCAATATTTAATATATTTACATGCGTGCATATGATTGAGGCTATTATTTGTTATTAGCTCACTTATCCCAAATAAGCCTACCTTTTACATCACCATTGTTAGCCACTTTGAGCCTTTTTATCCCTATTTATTCTGTTCTATAACCACAACACTAGCCTTAAGCAGAAAAAAATAATTAAATATCCCAATTGAATCTTTGGTTAGCTTAAGATAGGGATTGTGTAGCAATTAAGTGTGGGGAAACTGTGAGAACATGGGTTAATAAGGGAATGTATCATGTTTCTAACTTATTTGAATATTGGGAATTTGGGAACCTACTCATGAAAAACCAAAATAGAAAAATAATGAAAAATCCATGTGCATTGATAAGTTATGTTTGCTTTTATGATTCAAAAAAAAAATAATAATAATAAAAATAAAAATAAAAATAAAAAAATATATTTAATAAATAAGGGGACAAAATTACCTCAAAGCTAAGTCAATAAAAAGATCAATGCACATGTGATAAAAATTAAAAGAAAAAAATTGGTACATGAGTATGGAAATTATACAAAAGTGGGAATTTTGAGTAGCTAGGCATGAATTAGAATTATATAGAGTATATGTATGTTAGGTGAAAGTTTAGGTTAATTAAAGATTCAATTTATAGCTCACTTAGCCATATATATATACCCTCACCCTTACCTTAGCCCCATTATGATGCCAAGGCATCTTAGGCTAGTTTCACTAGCCTTTTTCTTTTATTTTTAGTTGTTTTATGCATTTTCTTGAGCCTTAAGTAATCATTTGGGCCAAATAGTCATGCTTGTCTTAAATCATTCAACATGAAGATTTTGATGCAAATTCCATGAGTTTTTAGTTATATTACTTGAATGCTATGAATGGAAGATTTCTCATGAAATTTTGCAAGACTTTGATGCAATTGTTTGGATGATTTCAGGGAAGAAGAGGCTAGGCAAGGAAGCAACAAAATCAATAAAGGAAGCTTGAATATCACATGTGGAGTTTAAGTTCCAGTTTAAGCTTAAACTGGAACTTAAACTACCAAGCCATATAATGCTGGAATTGAAGTTTAACCTCCAGTTTAACCTTAAACTGGAGGTTAAACGCCAGAAGTAAGAATCTCAACAGGGGAGCATTTCCATGTTTAACCTCCAGTTTAACCTTAAACTGGAGGTTAAACGCCAGAAGTAAGAAAGGCACCAGGAGCATTCCACGTTTAAGCTCCAGTTTAACCTTAAACTGGAGCTTAAACGTGTTCGACTATTTTTCTCCTCCAGGGTTGCTTTCTCATTTCCACGTTTAAGCTTCAGTTTAACCTTAAACTGAAGCTTAAACGTGCTCGAGCTTGTGCCTCCAGGGAGTGCCAGCGTTTAAGCTCCAGTTTAAGCTTAAACTGGAGCTTAAACGTGTTATATGGAACAGCTTGACCATGCCTTCTTCAAACATAAATAACTTGAGCTACAAAACTCCAAATGAGGTGATTCAAAATGCATTGGAAAGAAGACATCTAGAGCTTTCCAAGCATATATGGCATGCATGGTGGATACTAAAAATTGAGGGAGAAAACAGCCCCGTAATGTGCATAGAAGAGCATAGTACCAACATGCAATCAGGCCAGCTGACCTCTTCACCTTCCATGGAGTATAACTCGAGTTGTAGAGATCCAATTGAGGTGCTTCCAGTTGCGTTAGAAAGCTGACATCCATAGCTTTCTAACGAGGTATAATAGTCTGTATTTGGCATCAAATTGGCAAGGTTGACAAGAGAACAAAGTGACGACTCAAGAAAGGGGGGTGCAACGTTTGAGTGTAGTTTAATGGATCATTATCCTTTTTGGATCAATTATGTCACTCTACCCTTCAAGCAAGCAAGGCCCATCAACAACACCAAATCAAGGCCACAAGAATCATCTAGAATAGTTTATTTTCATTTGATTGAAATTTGCTTTGAATTTCATTTTCATTTTGTAATTTAGGGAGCCTATTTAAAGGCCTTAGTTTCTGCATTTGAAAAAAAAAGGGGGATTGAGGGGGAATCCAGCCCCTGAGGGGGAGAGAACTTTGGATCATTTTCTTTTAGTTTTGTAATTGAATTCAGAGCTATGACTCACTAAACCCCTTTCATTGGGTTAGGGAGCTCTATTGTAATTCAATGAATCAATAATAGTTTTATCTTCTTCTTCAATCTTTTCTCTTGAATTTTGTTAGAAAGCTTCTCGATCTAATTCCATTGGGTAGTTGTCTTGGGAAAGAAACTACCCATAATTGGAATCCTTCGGAACCTTGGGAAAGGAATGGAGGATTCATGCTAGAGAAGCTTTCTCACAGTGAATTGGATTGGGGTTTGGATGGATATTGTGACATGTAATCCTACCAAATTGTGGTTCATGAAACTGTGTGGTATAATCAGTGATCGAGCATCATCTCTTCTTATGAACATTTAAACCAAGGGATTGGGAATCTGTTCGTTTTTAGAGAGAATTGGTGAGCCAAGGGATTGGGATCCAATCATATAAGATTGCCAAGCAAAATTCAATGAATGCATTGGTTGAGGAAGGAATAAAAATGTTTTGATTCGGAGATCTCAATATCTCCTAACACCCAATGAATTCCCCATTTCTGATTTCCACTTTCTCTTTACATTCTGCAATCAAATTCATGCAATCACCCCCATTCCCTTTAATTTCAGCAATTTAGCTTCTGCTCTTTACTTCATGCAATTTAAGATTCCGCCATTTAAATTTCTTGTCATTTACGTTTCCCGTCAATTTTACATTCCGCAATTCTCATCTAATTCTTGATTCCGCTCAACTAGAACACACTTCTAATCCGAATTGCTCACTCAACCAATCCTTGTGGGATTCGACCTCACTCTATTGTGAGTTTTTACTTGACGATAACCGGTGCACTTGCCGGAAGGAATTTTGCCGATCGTGCAATTTCCTAAATCGTAGCATAACTAGTTTATGCGCATCACATTACAACCTTGAAAAGACCTCATGATGTTTGCATTGGTACATTAAATTTTTGTTGATTAGTTAGATGAAGCACAAAGTTTAGAAAGCATTAATAGAAAAGAGTAGAGTGAATTACCCTATACACTTGAGAGACTAGAGTGATATACACTACCAGTGAGGGTTCAATGCTTGATTCTATGTTCCTTGCTTTCATGAGCTATCTTCTTACAAGTTTACTTGTCTTTTATTATATAATTTGAATTAGTGGAATTTGATTCATAGTTGTCTTGAAGAGCTTATTTACTCTTAACCAAGTAGATAGAAACATCTTAGTATGTAGTTGCATTCATATAGATAGGTTGCATTTCATACTTTCTACCATTCCTCTTCACCCTCTTATAGCTTCTCTTGAGCTTAGCATGAGGACATGCTAATGTTTAAGTGTGGGGAGGTTGATAAACCACTATTTCATGGTTTATCTTGTGCTCAATTGAGTGATTTTTATCAACTCTTTACCCACTTATTCATACTATTTGCATGATTTTACATCTGCCTTCCTAATTATGTGCTTTGATTGAAAACATGCTTCTTTGGCCTTAAGTTCCCTATGTTTAAATCATCTCTTATTACCATTAGATGCCTTGATATGTGTGTTAAGTGATTTCAGAGATTACAGAGCAGGAATGGCTCAGAGGATGGAAAGAAATTGGAGAAATTGCTAAGCTGTCCAGCCTGACCTCTCCGCACTCAAACGGCTATAACTTTAGCTACAGAGGTCCAAATGACACAATTCTAGTTGCGTTGGAAAGCTAATATCTGGGGCTTTGATTTGATATATAATATGCCATAGTTTCTCTGATGCTAGGCGACGCGAATGCACGCTCCACGCAGACGCATTGCAGTTCCAAAAATTAGCGTGGCAGTTTTCTTCTCTAGCGATTTCTGGGCTGTTTTCGACCCATTTTTCGGCCCAAAAAACACATATTAGAGGCTATAAAGTGGGAGAATCCATCCATTCATAAAGATAAGCTCATAATTCATAATTTTGAGGATTAGATATAGTTTTTAGAGAGAGAGGTTCTCTCCTCTCTCTTAGGATTTAGTTTTAGGATTTAGAATTATTTCTTCTTCATCATAGGTTCAATGTTCTTTTAATTTATTTTTCTACTTTTATTTTATTACTTTAATTGATATTTATCTTTCCAATTTAGCTTATGCTACATTCATGTTATGATTTTCTTAATTAATATTATTGGAGGTATTTCAGATTTAAGATTGCTTTGCTTTAGTTATATTGATGCTTTTAATTTAATTTAGATATTTTCTTCCTTTTGGCTTTGGTTAAGTAATTGGTAATGCTTGAGCTGTCAAATAAAGCAGTGGTTGAAATTGGAAGTTGCTCCAATAACTCTAGTCTTTCCATAAGAATTGACTAGGACCTGAGGATTAAGCTAATTAATCCACTTGATTTACCTTCATAGTTAGAGGTTAACAAAGTGGGATTAAAATCTAATTTTCATCACAATTGATAAGGATAGGACTTCCAGTTCTAATACCTTGCCAAGAGTTTATTTTATTATTACTATTTTATTTTTCTTATCACTTAACATACTGGTTCCTTACTTTCAAAACCCCTAATCTACAAGACACATAACCAATAATAAGAACATACTTCCCTATAATTTCTTGAGAAGACGACCCGAGGTTTAGATACTCGGTTATCAATTTTAAAGGGGTTTGTTACTTGTGACAACCAAAACGTTTGTAAGAAAGGACTTTTGTTGGTTTGGAAGCTATACTTGCAACGGGAATTTATTCTGAATTCTAGACCACAAAAGTTCCTCTCTTCACACATCCGCAGACGCAGGCTACTCAGGAGACCCAGCAGCATGCCGAGGAGCCAGTGCCCCAGTCTGAGATACAGTAGGAGATAGATGCGACCGTTGACCCTCACCATGAGCCTGATCCGTAGCATCGAGGACGATGCCTCATCGTAAGTGTGGGTAGGTCACCGCTGTCGCCGTCGGTGGATTTGGTGAACATTTTTCGGACATTATCACTTAGTACCTCTTATTTTACTTTATTTTGCACTATTTTAGGATTATTATATATATTTGCTATTATGGATACCTTTATTTTGGTTGTTGCAGACTTTTATTATATATATTGCATTTTAGCCTTGTGGTTGTGATTTGGAAAATGTTTCGAATTGTTGAAAACTTAGTTAAACCCTTTTTGGCATAAAAGAAATTGTTTTGATTAGAAAAGAGGGTAAACTAAGGAGTTATTTTTAGAATCTCTTAATCATAATATTGTATTAAGAATAAGCTCAGTCAAAATGATAGAATTTCCAAAAGAATTTATCTAAAGGGCACCACCCCAATTGATTGGAAAATTTTTTGTGGAACTTGCTTGAATTGATACTTTTGTGGATTATATTTTGAGCTAAGAACACAAGATTGTGAGTTTTGAGCCTATTGGTGTGGTTACATCTTATAACCACTTATTTTCCTTCTTGTGTGCATTATTCTCTTTCTATGATTGTGATTCTTGATTTGTTTAATTCTATATGTCCAATTATTCCTTGTATACATGCATTTATAATTGAGGCCATTATTTCAATAGCTCACTTACCCAAATAGCCTACCTTTTACTCTCCATTGTTAACCAATTTTGAGCCTATTCTTAACCCAATTATTCTTTATTTTAGCACATTACAAGCCTAAAGCAGAAACCAATAAAGTCCCTTGTTTGGATCTTTGATTAGCTTAGGCTAGTGAGAGTGTTTTACATTTAAGTTTGGGGAGATTGGAAACATTGGTTGGGATAAAAGAGTGTTTTGTATTTATATTTGGGAATTGGGTGCACACTCATGTATTGATTAAATATATAAACATTATGCATTGATGCTCTTGTATGTAGCTTGAAAGAAAGAAAGAAAAAAAATGATGAGAAAAACAAAAAAAATAAAAATAAAAAAATAAAAAAAAGAAGAAAGAAATAAAAAGGGGACAAAGTGCCCCAAAGTGGAGCTCAATAAAGATCAATGCATATGTGTTATAATAAAAAAGAAAATGCATGAGTATGTAAAAAGTGAGGAGGATGGGTAGCTAGATTAGTACTTAATTATATAGGTCATTATATAGGTTAGGTGGGAAGGTATAGACTAATCAAAGATTCAAATTCTAGTCCACTTATCCATATATGATCCTACTCTGACCCTAGCCCCATCACAATCTTATGGAAAAGACCTCATGATATTGGTATGCATGAATTGAATGATTGTTGCTTGTTAGATGAAGAACAAATCTTGGAAAACATGATTAGTAGAGAATTGAGTGAATCAACCCCTAAACACTTGAGTGAATAGAGTAGATACACATCCAGTGGGGGTTTGATTGCTCAATTACATGTATTCACCACTGTCATCTATGTTCATGCAAGTTTGTAAATCCCTATGATAACTCCATACAATTGTGGGTCGGATTTAGTTTCCATTGTTTGAGCCCTTTGTGCTTACATATATTCTCTTGGAATTGAGGTTGTTTTGACCAAGCATTTGCATTCATATAAATAGTTTGCATTTAGGCAGTTGATAAACCCCGATTTTGTGATTTATCTTGTGCTTATTTTGGGGAATTTTGTCACCTTTTCTCGCATTTATTCAATGAAATAGCATGATTTTGTAATTCTCCCTTGAATTTTGCTTAAGTATAAAAATATGCTTTTTAGGCCCTAAATTGGTGATTTTAATTCACTTTAATTCCATTCGATGCCTTGATGTGTTTGATGAGTGAATTCAGGTCCATAAGGCAAGTATTGGATGGAAGAAATGAGGAGAAAAGCATACAAAAAGGGAGAATGCATGAAGAAACAAAGATTGGAATTGCACCAAAGGACGCGCACGCGCACACGCAAAAGCGGTTTCACCAATAGACGTGCACGCGTACACGACACGTCCGCGTGGGTTGAGAATTTGCCAATCAACGCGCACGCGCACATGGCGCGCACGCGCACATGGCGCGCACGCGCCGATACTCTCACGTGGCCCACTTGAAGGCAAAATGTTGGGGGTAATTTTTAGCTGCCCAGGCCCAAATCCAACTTGTTTCTGAGTGTATTTCATGCAGAATTGAAGTCCAAGCAAAGGGGGAGCAATTAGTTTAGCCAACATGAGCCTTTAGTTAGTTTTTTAGATAGAGAAGCTCCCTCTTCTCTTTAGAATTAGGTTAGGATTAGGTTAGATTATTTTAATTTCATGTTTGACTACTTGATCTCATCTTACTTCTTTGATAATTTCTCATCTCTACATCTTGACTCTCTTAGTTTTTATGTTAATTTCTCATTTTGCTCTCTTTTGTGGTGATGACTCATGTTGGATTTATTTACAATTAATGCAATTTTGATGTTGATGTTTCTTTGGTTGATGAATTGAGTTGTGATCTCCCTTTCCTGCAATTAATAGTGGTAGATTTTAGTATCCTTGCAATTTATGATGTTGACTTTTATTGCATTCTAAGTGTTTGATGAAATGCTCTCTTTAATTTTTTAGTAGTTTTGTCAACTTTTGGCCTAAGCCAAGGGACTTGAGTGATCTTAAGTTTTTGGGCATAATGGGTTTGGTGATTTGAGAACCCTAGGTGATCAATTTGAAGCCCATTGACGCTAACCCACTACTAAGCCAATTAGTAGGTAGGTTAGGACTTAGGGGTGGATGTGATCAAGCCTATTTGACAAACTTCAAGTCTAGGAGTAAATGTTACGTACTTAAGGCTTCGGGAAGTAGACTTAATGGGTTGGTCTCTCATAATTGTCAATAATTGGTTTGTTAACTAGGATGGTGATCTCAAGTACCCCAAGTCTTAGCCAAGAGTTCTTTATTTTGCTTTCTTTACTTACTCAATCAGTTTACTTTCTTGCCATCTCATAAACAAAACCCCCTTTTTCTACCGCATCATAGCCAATACGCATGCATTACATTGTTTCCTAGGGAGACGATCCGGAGTCCAAATACTCTGGTTAAAATTCATTGGGGTTTGTTACTTGTGACAACCTAAATTTTTGTATGAAAGGACTATTGTTTGGTTTAGAAACTATACTTTACAACGAGAATTCATTAGTGGAATTCTAGACCACACAAAAGTTCGTTCATCAAAATGGCGCCGTTGCCGGGGATAAAATGGTGCTATGTTATTGGCTATTGTATATATTGTGAATAGCTTGAACTTTGGTTTGTTTACCAGTTTTTACTAGTTAGGATTTTATTTTCTTTATTTTTTTTATTGCCCTTTGTTTTTATTTTCTCTTTCATTATGAATTCTCATCCTTTTTGCTATGAGTGTAGTTCAAACTATGTTGTAGGAAATGGAAGCTATAATGAGGATATGTATCAAGGATTTGAGAATCAAGGATGGGAGGAACCTCAAGCTTATGAACAACCTTCATGGCAATAACCTCCTACGAACTCTTATGGGTATAATTCTGATCCTAATGTATACCAGTCCAATGTGTGTGATGACCCTTATTGTGGTTGTCAACCACAATCATCATATGCATGTGACCCGATTCCTTGATATAGCCACACATCATACTCACAAGCTTCACATCACCATTCAACTCTACATGACCATAACTCATACACACCATATCAACTACCATTCATATCACATATAGACCAACCACCATCCCAATACCAATATTCCCAAGAACCACAAATTCCACATACACCACCTCAAGAACTTCACCAATATGAACCACCTTCCGATTACGACAATATTCCCTTAACCAATGAATTCTCTCTTCCAACACCACCTCCCGACGAAGCCTGCATATTAGAACTGAGAGACCTTGAATCTCGCATCTTAAGGCGGCAAGAGGAGGATGAAACTAAGTTTAAGTGGCTAAGAGCAAGGATAGCTAGTATGGTGGAAGCCGTGAATCACTTAACGTCCCACCTAAGTTCATGCACCATAAGTACCCCCATTGTTGAATTTGGAGAAACAATCAAGGAGCTTAGTGAGGATAGGAACTTGAAGCTCCATGGTGAGGAAGAAGAATTGAAGCAAGAAGGGCAACAAGAGGAGAAGATAGAGATTAGCGAACAAAAGGAAGTAGTGGATGGATGTTTAGGATACGTTGAGCACATAAAGGAATCTCAAATTGAAGAACCCTCTTCCAAGAAGTTTGGAGGTGATATTGAAGAGAAGAGTACTGTTGCAGAAGTAAACAAAGAGTTGAAGGAAATTGATCAAGAAGTGGATTCCATCACTAGTGATTTTTTGCCTATGTTGATCAATTCCCTTGACGATCTTGTTGAACCTTCCCCCAGTGGATCAGAAATCAAGGTTGAGGAAGACTTGAAACCTCCAAAGCCTACTGAGGGTGAAGAACTTGGAGAAGTATTCCAAGCAACAGGCGCTCCTATCTATGATGATTCCGAATCAACATATGATCCTTTCGAGTTTGAAGAGTCCTTCCCCAAATTGCCTAGACTTGATGATGAGGTAGATTTCACTATACCTCCTATCTATGATGAGAGTGATGGGGAAGAAGAATGTGATCCTGAGGAAGCTTGGCATGAGGAGGAACTTGAAGAACCTTGCCAAGTGGTGGAAATCTCTAGAAGAGGATGGACGGGAGTAGAGCATGCTTTATCAAGATCTTTGGGAACTCCTCCACCTAATTCGTCATCCAATCCTTTGCTTGAGTGGGTAAAACTTCTAACTCTCAGCTTTATTATCCCAGTTGAGTATGGTTTGCTTGAAACGGATGGCCAACTTAGGGCGCTTTATGGGATTAAGCGAAAGAGGAGGATGTTTAGTGGTTGGCGTTCTAAATCTAGGCTCATTATGGTGGGAAGCTCGAAATTGAAGAGCACGGATTGGTGTAATGCTCAATTAAATGGGTCTAGGAGAATAGTTTGGTGCTTCCATGAGAATTCTGCTTTCTTGTCACCCGGACAAGGTCAAGGCAATCAACTAGAAGATGGGTGCGAGGACAAGATACGGGATCCTGGATTATCCTATGATAGTCAATTTCAGGAGCTCACGTCTTGGAGAGGACCTCACCGAAGCTTAATGAAGAAGGTTGGAACTTCTGACAACCGATTGAAGGACAAGCACTCTTGGAGGTTCAAGGATGGATACAAGCATAAGATACCTTGACAAGAAGCCTCCTAATGTCCAACTTAAGGACTTAAACTAAAAGTGCTTGGTAGGAGACACCCCACCATGGTAAACTCTTTTCATCCTCTTGTAGATATAATGAATGAATGAATTGAGTTCCATTGTATAGAGTTCCTTTACTTTGTAGTGTATTTGCTTTGATTGCTATGGTATCTGTACGTCCTATGCTTTAATTAGGGATAATTCTTTGAATTTGAGTTTTTGCTTGAATAGCAAGTTTTCTCAAGTTGTTTGAAAAATCCCCTATGTTTCAAAATGCGCTTAATCTTGCACCTTAGCTAGTTCTGGAGTTTTAGAGAAGGATGGAAAGTTATGAGGTCTTTTGATGCTCTTTGAAAAAAAAAAAAAACCAAGCCACGCGCAAGCGCATAGCGCGCGCGTGGCGGCTGCTCATTTCAACTATCTGGGCCAAGAACCTGAGAGTTGTGCCACTTTTGGGCCAACTCTGTGTCTCGACCCACGCGGACGCACACTGTACGCGTCCGCGCCACTCCCTGTTTCTTCGCTTACGCGCTGGCATGCTCCGCGCCTCCGTGTCCATTCCATAAGCTCAACCTATCCACACGAACGCGCACAATGCGCTCGTGCGTCGATGCGTTTCAGCATCACCCAGGCCAAAGGACCCGAGAGTTGTGCCAACTCTGGGCCTCTTTTGTGCCTCTGGCCCAGCATACCTGCGCGGACGCGCACCGTACGCGTCCGCACCAACCCCTAACTCTGCCATCCACGTGTAGGCACGTATGGCGCCTCCGTGCCACTTCCCTATTTCTATCACCCAGGCGGATGCGCACGGTGCGCGCTCGCGTGGATTTAAAAATTCCATTTAACCAGGGACGCGAAGCCCTAGCGCATTCGTGCAATCCCCATTCGTTCCCTTCATCCCCAACGTTCCATTTCCCTCCATCTTCAACTTCACCTCTGAGCAACCAACCACCGGCGGACCTCCGGCGAGCGGTCTGCAACCATCACCGCCGTCGTTACCCCCCGACCCCCTCTTTCTCTCTCCCTTTCTCTCCTTCACTCGACCCTCTCTGTCTCTACTCTCTCTTTCACAGCCAGCCTCAGCGCCGCCCCAAGCACCGTTGATAAACCCCAATTTTGTGGTTTATCTTGTGCTTAATTTGGGGGATTTTATCACCTTTTCTCACATTTATTCAATGAAATAGCATGGTTTTGCAGTTCTCCCTTGATTTGTGCTTAAGTGTAAAAACATGCTTTTTAGGTCCTAAAATTGGTGATTTTAATTCACTTTAATTCTATTCGATGCTTTGATGTGTTTGTTGAGTGATTTCAGGTTCATAAGGCAAGTATTGGATGGAAGGAATGAAGAAAAAGCATGCAAAGTGGGAGAACTCATGAAGAAATGAAGGAACCGTAAAGCTGTCATGCCTGACCTCTTCGCACTCAATCGACCATACCATGAGCTACAGAAGTCCAAATATGGCGGTTATAGTTGCATTAGAAAGCTAACATCCGGGGATTCGAAATGATATAAAATTTGCCATATGTTACTTCGCGCTCAGGGGCGCGCACACGCCATGTACGCGTGCGCACCGATGCTGTCTGTGGCCCACTAAAGTGAAATCGCCCCCAGCGATTTCTGAAGCACTTTAGGCCCAAACCAACTCATTTCTAATGCTATTTCATACAGAATTCAAGTTTGGACAAAGGGGGGAGCAATTGTTTGGTAGTATAGCATCATGTAGGTTAGTTTCTAGAGAGAGAAGCTCCCTCTTCTCTCTAGAATTAGGTTAGGTTAATTTTCATCTTATATCTAGGTTTAATTCATGCTTTGATTTACTTTTCCTTTACAATTTCTTGTTCCTCTACTCTTTCTCTCTCTAATTTTGTATTTCATTCTTGTAATTGCTTACTTTGTTGTTGATGCACTCTTTCTTCTTCTATTTTCCTTTAATGCAATTTATGATTCATGTTCTTTTATTATTGATTTGCTTTATTGTTGGTTAATTCCTTGCAATTGAGTAGTGTAGATTTACATTCCTTGCAATTTACTATGCTTTCCTTTTATGCCTTCCAAGTGTTTGACAAAATGCTTGGTTGGGCTTTAGAGTAGAATTTTGTGCTCTTGGCTTGGTGAGGTAACTTAGGAACTCTTGAGTTACTAATGTCCAAGTGATTGACTATTGGGAGCCATTAACGCTAGATATCACTAATTGAATCAGTGTAGAACTAGGACTTATGGACTTGGATTGACATAGCTCACTTGACTTTCCTTTACTACTAGTTAGAGGTTAACTTAGTGGGGTTAATTCTTGCCAATTCTCATGTTGTGGTTAGTGATTAGGATAGAGATCCTTGACCACCTAACCTTGCCAAGACCTTTTTGTTAGTTTATTTCCTTTGCCATTTACATTTCTTGTCCAAGCATTGGTGGATGTTCAAGGATGGATTCAAGCACAAGCCACCTTGATGAGGAGCTCCCCATAAGTCCAACTTAAGGATTATAAACAAAAGTGCTAGGTGGGAGACACCCCACCATGGTAACATCTTTTCATTTTTTCTTTTGTACATATTGGTAAAATAGGTTTAATCTCATGTTTTGATTGATTTGTTAAGTTTGTTTGGTAATCTAGTAGGTTAAATAAGGTTTTATGATATTTTGGTTGTTGTTTGGAGGTTTGGAATGCTTGGTTTGGTGCAAAAACATAGAAAAATTTTGAAAAAAAAAAAAAACAGAGCACCACCCACGTGCACGCGCACTTCACGCATACGCGTGAATCAAGCAATTTCGGCCATCCACGCGGACGCGCCATGTACGCGTACGCGTGGATTGATTTTTCCACTTGCCATACATTCACCCGAGAGTTGTTCCTGAAGTGTGCCAACTTTGTGCCCCAAGGCACACGCACGCGTACCTTGCGCGTCCGCGCTGACTCTCTGCTTTGCCATGCACGCGTACGCGTCAGTTGCGCGTACAAATCACTTCCATTTTCATCAATCCACGCTTACGCGCACATGACGTGCACACGTGGATTGGCCTGTTTCACTCATCTTTTTTTCTTCTCCTCTTTTCATTTCTTTCCTTCTTCTCTTCTCTTTCCACCCTTCAATCATCATCCAACACTACTAAGCATCATGTAACACCATTTCTTTTAGTTAGTTAGTTAGTTTAATTTTTGTTTTCTATTATAAGTGTTGGATTACTAATCTTGTTTATCATTTACTACTGCTTATTACTAATGGGATGTTAGTTTAATATCATTGTTGTTAATGTCATTGTTGGATTCCTTTGTTGAGGTTGCAATTTATTACTTGGTCTTGAATTTTCATGTTGAACATTTGTGAATACCAAGTACATGTTATGTTGCCTTCATGCATCTTAACTCTTTGAATTGCATGTTTTGGCCACCATGCATTCATCATCCATTGTTAGGCAATTGTATATTCTCATTGCATTTTTTTAGGTGATGCTTGTTTATGGTTTACCCTTATTCACATCACTTATTTCATACATTGAGATTGTGAAATTGAGAAATTGGATTGAAAGCTTACCTAGTGACATATTTTTGAGCTTTGTAAAGCTTTGTGGGCCATTCTTGCTATGTGATTGATTTCCACTTCTATCTTCTTTGTCCTAAGTTCCATAGCATCCATGTGTTTCACCTCTATGCCACTTAGGTGTTGCAACAACTTCAATACGTGTCATTGATTGTTGTGTGAGTTTCATATACCATTTTATTCACTAAGTCTACCTACACATCAATCAATGTCCATGCATTATCCAATTTCACAACTGCTTGATTAATTGCTTGAATGCTTTCATGCCTCTTCGCTACTTGTGTGATTGACTTAACCTACAAGTCTTTTAAAGTATCTCAAGCACACTAGAATGAGTGAAGTGCATGTTTTATTTTGTATAATTGTGACATGATTTTTAAATACTAGGGTGTGAGTTCTAAACCGCATGCAAGTTAGGACCCACACACGTATTTTTCATTAATGTCACACTTATTCACTCACTCATTTCTAGTGATTTACCTCATTCCAATAATTCACGCTTCTTTGCTTTTGTATTTTCTCATCTTACGGTGTTTATTTTGTTTTTCATGATTGATGCACCATAAGCAAAAATGGAAGCAGGAGGAAGAACACGCAGCAACCAGTTGACCTACCAACTGAAGGTAGCAACTAGGAAAGTCGCCGAACCCCCTTGTTCATCTTTGGATGCACCGAGGACGGTGCAAACTTTTAAGTGTGGGTAGGTCGTCCGACCGCTCGGCATTTTTGGGTGACAAGTGTCTAATCCCACACTTTTGCATTTCATTTTTAAGGTGTTTTAGGATTTTTGGTTGCATTGCATATGTATATATTAAGCTTAGTCAAAATCATGATATTTTCCAAGGATTTTATCTACAGGGCACCCCAATTGAAAAAAAAAATTTTTTAGAACTTGCTTGAATTATATACTTTGTGGAATATGATTTTTGAGCTAAGAACACAAGCATGTGAGATTTGAGCCTAATTGTGTGGTTACATCATATATAACCACTTATTTTCATTCTTTTGTGCATTATTCTCTTCCTATGATTGTAATTTTTGATTTGTTTGATTCTTTATGTCCATTACTTTATGTATACATGCATTTATATGATTGAGGCCATTGTTCAAATAGCTCACTTACCCAAATAAGCCTACCTTTTATCTTCCATTGATAACCAATTTGAGCCTATGCTTAACCCATTTATTCTTAATTGTAGCACATTACAAGCCTAAGTGAAAAAACAATAAATATCCCTTAATTTGGATCTTTGATTAGCTTAGGCTAGTGAGAGTGTTTATCATTTGATTTTGGGAGAGTTGGGAACATTGGGTAGAGAAAAAAGTGTGTTTTTGTATTTGTGTTGAGAATCTTGGGAATTGGGTACATACTCATGTATTAATCATGTGTAAACCATATGCATTAATGTTCTTGTATATATATTTTAGTTTGAAAAGAAAAAAAATTTAATGAAAAAAATGACGAATGAAAATAAATAATAGAAATAAAAAAAAAAGAAAGACAAAGAATTGCAATAAAAAGGGGACAAAATGCCCAAAGCAAGGTTCAATAAAAGTCAATGCATATGGGTGGTGATCAAAAAGAGAATGCATGAGTGTGTGAAGAATGGGTAGTTAGGTTTCTTTAGAATTGTATAGGTTGTCATAGGTTAGGTGGGAAGTTTAAGTTAATCTAAGATTCAAATTTCAAGCCCACTTGACCATATGCATCCTACCTTGACCCTAACCCCATTACAACCTATGGGAAGTCCTCATGATATTTGTATGCATGCATGAAATAATTGTTGATTGTTAGATGAAAAAAAAATCTTGGGAAATATGATTAGGGGAGGATTGAGTGAATCAACCCCATACACTTGAGTGACTAGAGCGGATACACATCCAGTGAGGGTTCGATTGCTCAATTACATGTTTCCACCCATGATCATCTCTTTTCTTGCAAGTTTGTAAAATCTTTTTAATAATTCAATTCAATTGTGGGTTGAGTGATTGGTATTACCTTAGCCCTTGTGTTTGTATATGTATTATTGGAAATTGATTTATTTTGACTAAGTGGATGCATTCATGTAGATAGATTGCATATAGATAGGTTGCATGTAGTTAGTTTGCATTGAATAAATGTTGATGTCCCTTTGCTTCTTTCTTGATTTTAGCATGAGGACATGCTTCTTTTAAGTGTGGTGAGATTTGATAAACCCTAATTTTGTGGTTTATCTTGTGCTTAATTTGGGGGATTTTATCACCTTTTCCCACATTTATTCAATGAAATAGCATGCAATTCTCCCTTGATTTGTTGATATGTGGTCAGGAGGACATTTTCATCATCTTAGAGCTAAGGGACGGAATGATAATCTTGTCATATTCAAGGATCTGAATTCTAGAAGAATTGTTGCCCTTTCAGCACCACTATTTTTGAGACGGACTCTTGGTCTTCTAGATGTCCAAGACTGGCATGAATGCATTGTGGAAACATATACCTCAGGACTCCTTTTGATATTAGCCTTGTCCATCAAATATAAAAACTCATTGTGGTACTCCATCACTGATTGTGAACCTTGTTGCAACTTACAAAATCTTCCAAAAAATTCATTGTGGTAAGATGATGGTACAACTCGATTCCTCATGTGGTATGATGATGGCACAAACTGTCTCCTCATGATTTTCTTCATCTTCTCCCAGCTGCAAATTGGACTCTTTCCTTACCGTCTTCTGGATCTTCCTAATTCAGTCCACCATATACGGGCATCATCGGAAAAATTGGCTTGTACTAGTCGAACCTTCTTTTCCTCTGAAAGGATGCAAGTTGCAAAAAACGACTCTACCTTTCTTTCCCATTCGAAATAAGCTTCAAGGTTGTTCCTCCCTTTAAATGCAGGGATTTTCAACCGAAAACCCTTTTTCACATATGAGATTCCGTCATCATCACTTTCGTACTCAATCATATTTTTTTTTGTTTTTTTTTCAGACACTGACTTAAAGATAGAATAATTGCAAAAACAAAATTAAAAAAAGAAAAAAATTTTCGTTTTTTTTTGGTTTGACTCTAACATGAATTTACAAAAAAAAAAGACTAAACAAGACCCATGGAACGTGTAGATAAATAAGAATTTACCTACGACCTGTAACTGATACCAGATGATAAGGATTTATGTTGGGCATTAAGGGTTTAATACATTCAAAGTAGTAAAATCCTAATGGAAGGGGGGACAGAAAAGAATGGGATTAAAAGAGGAATTTATTAGCATAAAGAGACACAGCGGAAATATAAAGGATAGATAAAGGTTTTTCCTACTAGACCTCTAAGATACCTGTTCTTAGCAACCTAGGTCACCGGAAAGGATTCCCTACTAGACCTTCAAAGAACTTGTCCTTGATAACCTAGATCAGAGGGATGAAAATTGAATCACTCAATTTTCTCCATGCAACAAGCGAAGCAAATCACTCACCTCACTTAATCACACTAAAAAAACGTGCATAAAGCACTAAGGAAATTTTATTCATCAAAGTTATCAAAAATTGTCTCACCAGAAGGTGTTTAAATAGATCCCAAACAAACTAGCTAAAAGATAAGATAAGATAAGATAACTAATTTAAATCAGATTTGATCTTATTGGATTAGATCATATTTGATTTAAATTTTAAAATCCTAAAGATATGATAACTAATTTAAATCAGATTTGATCTTATTAGATTAGATCAGATTTGATTTAAATTTAAAATCCCTAAAAATACTACTAAGCAAATCAAAAGTAAATCAAATCTTCCAACAAACTCTAACAACGAAACAAATCAAAATAAATGCCTAAAAATTCGAAAATTAATAATAAATTATGCCTCCCATTAAATTTGAAAAGCATTATTGGGCTTCTTGCTGTCCTGACTTAGCCCAATGGGCCTTATGAATTGTTGCCCCTTCAGCACCACTATTTTTGAGACGGACTCTTGGTCTTCTAGATGTCCAAGACTGGCATGGCACAATTCTTCTAGAATTCAGATCCTTGAATATGACAAGATTATCATTCCGTCCCTTAGCTCTAAGATGACGAAAATGTCCTCTTGACCACATATCATTTGTGCTTAAGTGTAAAAACATGCTTTTTAAGCCCAAAAATTGGTGATTTTAATTCGCTTTAATTTCATTCGATGCCTCGATATGTTTTTTGAGTGATTTCAGGTTCATAAGGCAAGTATTGGATGGAAGAAATAAAGAAAAAGCATGCAAAGTGGGAGAACTCATGAAGAAATGAAGGAACCGTAAAGCTGTCAAGCTTGACCTCTTCGCACTCAATCGACCATAACTTGAGCTACAGAGATCCAAATGAGGCGGTTCCAGTGGCGTTTGAACGCTAACATCTGGGGCTTCGAAATGATTTAAAATTTGCCATATGTTACTTCGCGCTCAGGGGCGCGCACACGCCATGTACACGTGCGCGCCGATGCTGTCCGTGGCCCACTAAAGTGAAATCGCCCCTAGCGATTTCTGAAGCACTTTGGGCCGAACCCAACTCATTTCTAATGCTATTTCATGCAGAATTCAAGCTTGGACAAAGGGGGGAGCAATTGTTTGGTAGTATAGCATCATGTAGGTTAGTTTCTAGAGAGAGAAGCTCCCTCTTCTCTCTAGAATTAGGTTAGGTTAATTTTCATCTTAGATCTAGGTTTAATTCATGCTTTGATTTACTTTTCCTTTACAATTTCTTGTTCCTCTACTCTTTCTCTGTCTAATTTTGTATTTCATTCTTGTAATTGCTTACTTTGTTATTTATGCACTCTTTCTTCTTCTAATTTCCTTTAATGCAATTTATGATTCATGTTCTTTTATTATTGATTTACTTTATTGTTGGTTAATTCCTTGCAATTGAGTAGTGTAGATTTACATTCCTTGCAATTTACTATGCTTTCCTTTTATGCCTTCCAAGTGTTTGACAAAATGCTTGGTTGGGCTTTAGAGTAGAATTTTGTGCTCTTGGCTTGGTGAGGTAACTTAGGAACTCTTGAGTTACTAATGTCCAAGTGATTGACTATTGGGAGCCATTAACGCTAGATATCACTAATCGAATCAGTGTAGAACTAAGACTTATGGACTTGGATTGACATAGCTCACTTGACTTTCCTTTACTACTAGTTAGAGGTTAACTTAGTGGGGTTAATTCTTGCCAATTCTCATGTTGTGGTTAGTGATTAAGATATAGATCCTTGACCACCTAACCTTGCCAAGACCTTTTCGTTTACATTTCTTGTCCATCATCTCAAAAACCCCAAAAATATCTTCATAGCCAATAATTAAACACTTCATTGTAATTGCTTGTGAGACGACCCGGAGTCTAAATACTCCAGTTAATTTTCATTTGGGATTTGTACTTGTGACAACCAAAATTTAATTTGATTTGAGAATTGACTATCGGTTTGGACTATATTAACAACGGAATTATTTTATGAAATTCCGAACCGGTATAAATCTTCACTATCAACCGCCGCGACCACCAGTGTCGCCGGCGCGAGCTTCACAGTGACGTCAAATTACCACTCCACTTCACCTTTCTTTCATTTGCCCCGTTCAGTTTCTGCATTCCATGTTCCATGCCCCCCTGTTCTGCATCCTTTTTACTGCTTACTGTTAATTATATTAGTTTAGTTAGATTAGCTTAGTTAGTTAGTTTAGTTTGATTTAGGTGGTTAGCGAATCTGGGCTGAGTAGTGGATTTAGGCTTGTTTGAATTTCTGTTGCTATGCGAAATTGCTCTGTTTTGTTGCATTACTCCATGTTCATTTAATCTGTTGATGCTGCTTACTTGTAATGGATTGGTGAAGGGAATGCTGATTGAAGCAACTGCCCCTGTTTTCTCTGCTGTTTGATTTGCTTTGTTGCTGAACTATTGGCTGTCTGTTACATCCATGTGAGCTCATATATATGATTTTGTGTTTCTAATTGTTGATGAACTCATATGGAATCTAATTTGACTGTTTGAATTTGGAAAATAGCCAATTTGCTGCTAAAATGCTGCCAGATTTTTCTCAACCATTGTCCTTGAACTGACCTTGTTTGATGGGTGTAGTAACTTCTAGTTAATGATTTCTATTCAATTAGAATTTTGTTTCTTAAATGGTTTTGTAAAATCCTCAAGGGTATGTGTTCCGAGGGTTACCTGAAACTGGAGGTCGATCTCTGATGAGATCTTTCGTACTGGTCAGAGATGACGTGTCCGGCTGGCTGGTGGCGGCTGGAGCTGTTGTGCCTGACTTGTTGGACTTGCTGCACTGCTGATCCTTGGTCACCGGAGGGTGGGGGTACCTGCAAGAGATTCCGATGCTTAAGTTAGCACGGGTATTAAGCAGGTTTTTATGTTGAATCAGAGTATATGTTATACCTGGGTGCTCCAGTGTATTTATAGTAGTTGTAGAGTGACCCTTCTAGATAAGATAAGTTAGTTATCTTATCTTCTCTTTATCTTTGAGTTGAGGTCAGCTTTTCTTCAAGGGAACCGCCCTTATCTCTATAGGCTTGGACGGCCTTTGGATTTGGGTCGTGTTCCTCTACTTGGGCCCTTTATGGGCTTTTCTGTCGATATGGCCGAGTTCTTTAAGAAGAAGTCGGTCCGCTTGACCTGAAGAGGTCGGTCGCTTTGTCGTTTTAATCATCCCAGGTCGGATAGCTCGACCCAGGGTATGAACAGTGCCCCTGCTTGAGCTCGGTCTTCTTTGTCGAGATCGAGTCCTTAACTTCTTGTAGCGAAGCCGAACTCAAGCATTTTGTCGACTCCTTTTTGTAGCAACTTTTGAATGTAGAACATTTTTCCTCTATAAGCGCGCGCTTTTGTATTAGCGCTTTTTTGGGAATGCAAGCGGTTTTAATATCCGCATTTAATTGGCATTTAATTGCCCCGTTTCCCCTAACTTCTCTATTTTTGAATTTTGCATTTCAAGAAACAGTTTCTCTCCTTCGCCCTTTTCGTAACTTCTTCGCACTTATTCATTTTCTGCCTTTCACCCTCATTTCACCTTTTCTTGCGACGTCTCTTGGTGATTTTCTGAAGCTTCTATTTTTGCCTGGAGTTTTGTAGTTTCGTGTTTCTCTCTGTGATACTGCTTTTGTTCGTGCTTTTTTGCTCGTGAGAAGGCAATTCCAGACTTCGTCTTCCATCCTTAATTTCCCTGAAGCTTTGCTACTTTTTCCAGGTTGGTACTAGCTTTCCTGCTTCTTTCATAGCTTCGTCTTCAGTTTTTTAGTGAAGCTTTGATTTTGCATGTTTGAAAGTTTGAATCTTTTTCGTGGTCTTGTATTTGCTTGTCACTGTAATGTGTTTTCTCTGACTTCCTTTTACGCATTCTTTTAGTATTTCCGTCGAGGCTCTCTAGGGTTTTGCTTCTGGTTGTTTTCTGTCTGCTATCAATAGTGAATCTGCCTCTGTTCCTCGCTTTGTTTGGAGATTTCTTTTTGATTCTGACAAAGTTTGCACTTTTGATGATTTCTACTTGGCGTGTTCGATGTTGGTGCTTGCTCTTTGCTAATGATTTTTTGTTTGATTTCGAAAAAGTTTGTGCCTTTGCTGTTTTTCCGCTGATAAATTGTAGGGGGTGGACCTTTTGCATTTTTTGCTTCCTTTGTTTTCTTTCTGGATTTTATTTTGATGAGTGCCGGGATGTAGGTTGTAGAAATAACTTAAAGATCTTGCTTTGTTTACTGCCTCCAAGGGATGCCCCAAGACCTTTGTCTTGAGTCTTGGGGTTTTCCCTTTTTGTTTATCCGCCCGTCGAGTTGTTTTACCCTCTATCCGAGATATTTTTAAGTAATCCATTCTTTTTTTCTTTTTGTAGGATTTAGTTGACCTCATGTCTTCCCGAAATAACGTTGTAGAGATGCCTTCCCAGGTTCCCGCGGGTATGGCCGATTGGGTGGACTCCATGGTTCTCATGTGTGTCTCGCTGATTGATTCTGAATTTTGTGCTCAGCTTAGGCAGTTTCATAGTGTCTGTAGTAATTCTGGTGATGAGAAGAACTATGAACTTGTATCTCCCTCTTCTGACGAGAGAGTCTGCTTTTCAACTCGGGTTATTGATGGTCACCCTTTCTTTTATGCTTATGATTTTTTCTTTGGTCAGCTGGGTATCACCCTTCCTTTTACCAAATTTGAAAACCGACCTGTTACGGTCTTATAATGTTGCCCCTTCTCAACTTCACCCCATTTCCTGGGGTTTTATTAAAATTTTCCAATTGTTGTACAATGGTTTTGGTATTCCTGCTTCCCAATCTCTCTTTTTCTATCTTTTTGTCTTGACTAAGCCCGGTGTGGTAAAAAAGAAGTCAGCTTGGGTCTCCTTTCGTTCTCCCCAGGGAAAGAAGGTTTTTTCCATGTTTGACGAGTCGTTCCGTGATTTTAAAAACTACTTCTTCAAGGTCCGAGCTGTTGAAGGAGCTCGCCCCTTTTTTCTGGATGAAAATGACGAACCTGCTTTTCCCTTGGAATGGAAAAAAGACGTGAGGGTCTCCAGGTATTCGTGGGAGATGTTGGATGATGCTGAGCAAGCCTTTGTGACTATCCTGGAAGAACGCTGGGGTCAACCTCCCCACCTTGACACAAAGAAATTTCTAACCAATCCTTCTCTTCTTCAAACTGAACTGGGTATCTTTGTGTTTTCTTTATTATCCGTGTATGTTGCTTGTAGCTGTCTTTCCGACTTGTCCAACTTGTAACTGATTTTCTGTTTTATTTGCAAAAGCAATGAAGAATAGTGAATCCATGAAAGCTTTTAAGAGGGCGCAGAGGGCGACTGTTGCCAGAAATGTTGCTGCCAAGGCGGCTGGGGAGGGATCCTCCCAAGTGCGCGAGAAGCCATCAGTGCAGAGTTCCGCCGGGGTGAAGAAGGTGATCCCTACACCCCGAGTTCGTTTGGTAGATCCTCACATCACCTCTGCTGCTCCTTCTGTTGCTCCTCCCAATAAAAAACAAAAGACTGCTGAGCCCTTTGACCTCGATGCTCCTGATTTTAATGCTATTGAATTCGTGGATCAACAAATCGGTCCCTACGGCGCTCTCTCTATGGACGATGTGTCCATCCTCCATCACTTGGAGTTTATTGCCCGAAATCATGTGAAGATGGCGTATATGTCGGCTGCCATATATCGGACTGCTCAGAATCTCCCTCTCCACGCTACTAAGGCGTTTATGGAGGAGGCGAAACAAGAGTTTGATCGGATAAAGGAGTTAAAGGAGGAGTTTGAGACGAAGGTAGCTAAGCTGGAGAAGGACTTGAAGAATGAGGAGGCGAGTTCTCAGTCATTCGCGGCTTCTTTGAGGTTGGCTGAGGACGCCGTCCTGATGCTCAAGGAGAGTTACCTTTCATCTTATTGGGAGGTGATGCGCCTGAGGGGGGAGCTTGACAGTGTTCGGGAAGATTATGCTGAGCTCCAAAGTCATCTTGTTGGCAGCGTGACTGCTGCTTATGAGAACTTGAGGGAGCAAGTTCAGGTCATTGCTCCCGAGGCCGACCTTACCCTTTTTAGCCTGGATAATGTAGTCAGAGATGGCAAGATTGTCCCTGATGATGAGGGTGATGATGATGATGTTGTTCCTCCCCCTGTGTTCTCTACCAAAGTGCAGACCTCTTCCGTTCCCCCTGCTGTGCCCGACTCGGATTGCCAGATCCTAAATCGAGAGGATGGAACTGTGGATGCTGTGCCAATCCAGACATGTCCTCCTTCTCCTTGTCCTGATGCTGCCAAGAAGGCTCCTGATGCTTGCTGATCTCTTTCCTGGGAATTTGTGTAGTTGGCCCGGCTTGTGGGCTTTTTAAAACTTTTTTATTTATTTACTGACACTTTCCTAGTTGCTTTTCTAGCAACTTTTATTCTAACAAACAAAAAAGGTGGCTCGCCACCCTTAGATTTTGCTGGCCTTTGAGGCTTTTGCAACTTTTGCAGATTTTATATAATGCCTTTTGATTTGACATTTTTCTGTTTTCTGCTGATGTGTGATATCTTGCGGCTCGACCTCCTTGGGTTATTTTGTTGTTTGTAGCTTGAATCCTTTGAGGTTACGATTTGTGGGGTCCAACTTGTTTCTCGGTTTTCCGTATTTGTGACCGGTTCCTTTGCGTTGGTCCCTTTCTAAGTTATTATTGTAATCCTCTCTTTCAGAGATTACTTTTATAACTTGTTTGTAGGAGATTGACTTCGTCAGGTCGATCTCTTTTTCAGTTATTTTTGTAATCCTCTTTCTTAGACCTTTGTCAGGTCTCTTTCAGGGATTATTTTGATAACTTTTCAGTAGTAGGAGTCCGACTTGGTTATGTCGGTCTCCCTTAAGTTATTTTTTGTAGTCCTCTTTCTTGGATCTTTGTCAGATCTCTTTTAGGGACTACCTTAATAACTTTTCAGTAGTAGGAGTCTGACTTGGTCATGTCGGTTTCCCTTAAGTTTTTTTTTGTAGTCCTCTTTCTTGGATCTTTGTCAGATCTCTTTCAGGGACTACTTTAATAACTTTTCAGTAGTAGGAGTCCGACTTGGTTATGTCGGTCTCCCTTAAGTTATTTTTTGTAGTCCTCTTTCTTGGATCTTTGTCAGATCTCTTTCAGGGACTACCTTAATAAATTTTCAGTTTTGGGCTGACTTTGTTATGTCGGGCCCTTCTAAGTTAAAGTAATCCTCTTTAATAGGGTTGGCCAGACCTCTTTCCAGGGTTTACTTATAACTTGGTTTGACTTGGTTCAACTTCTCAATGTTCGACCAGTCTTTAAGTTATTATTTTAGCAATCCGTAAGACCTCGTCAGGTTCTTTTTTAGATCACTTTCGATAACTTCTTACATTATTCTGTGTTCATCTTTTCTGATTTGTAGAAAGTGGTTGTCATCTCTAGATCGTCCTTTGGGTGAATTGCGTTTTCACCTTTATCGGACGATTGTCTTTATCGTGATCGTGCAGTGAAATTCTTTTTCACTTTCTGCCGATCTGTTGCCTTATAATCGGATGATGAATGCTTCAGATTAATGCGTCTTGAAATCTTTGTAGAATATCTAAAATATATTTTATTTAAAGGAACAGTGCAAATAGATACATATGGGATTAGGATGAACTTGGTGCCTCATTAAAAAACCTTTTTCAGGAAAAAGAGTGCATCCAATGATGAGATCTTTTATCTCTTCTTAACTGTAGTACGTTCTTAGGTTGCAAGCGTGCCACGACCTGGGAAGCTCTCATCCATCGAGTTCAGACAGTCTGTAGTAGCCCTTTCCAAGTACTTCTACAACTCGGTAGGGTCCTTTCCAGTTTGCTACCAGCTTTCCTTCTCCTGGTCGAGTTGTTCCGATATCATTTCGGATTAGGATGAGATCATTCTCTGCAAAACTTCTTGGCACTACCTTTTGATTATATCTGGAAGCCATTCAGCGCTTTAGAGCTTCTTCCCTGATCCGAGCTCTTTCCCGGAGTTCGGGTAGCAAGTCGAGCTCTTCTCTCTGAAGTTAGGAGTTTGCTCCCTCATTGTAGTGAACTACTCTGGGCGACCCTTCCTCAATTTCTACTGGAATCATCGCCTCTACTCCATATGCTAATCGGAGGGGGGATTCCTTCGTGGTGGAATGTGGTGTTATTCGATATGCCCATAGGACCTGTGGAAGCTCTTCTACCCTGGCTCCCTTTGCATCTTGTAATCTCCGTTTTAATCCGGCCAGTATGACTTTGTTAGCAGCTTCGGCCTGTCCGTTGGCTTGTGGATGTTCAACGGAGGTGTACTGGTGCTTTATATTCAAGTCGGCTGCTAGTTTTCTGAAGCCTGCATCTGTGAATTGAGTGCCATTGTCTGTGGTTATTGAATATGGAACCCCGAATCTCGTGACAATGTTTCTATATAAGAATTTCCGGCTTCTTTGAGCGGTGGCATTGGCTAGGGGCTCTGCCTCGATCCACTTTGTAAAGTAATCTACCCCTACTATGAGGAATTTAACTTGTCTTGATCCCTGTGGGAAGGGGCCGAGAAGATCGAGTCCCCATTTTGCAAACGGCCTAGGCGAGGTCACGCTAATGAGCTCTTCTGGCAGGTCGATGTGAAAGTTGGCATGTTTCTGACATGGTGGGCATGTCTTTACAAATTCTGTGGCTTCTTTCTGTAGAGTTGGCCAATAAAATCCCGCCCGGAGTACTTCTTTGGTGAGAGCTCGTGCTCCGAGATGATTGCCACAAATACCGCCGTGTATTTCTTCTAGCACTTCCTTTGTATTGGAGGTTGGCACGCATTTTAGTAAAGGTGTTGAGATTCCTCTTTTGTACAGGATGTTGTTTATGATGGTGTAGTACTGTGCCTCCCTTTTTAACCTCTTTGCCTCCTTTTCTTCTGTGGGGAGCGTTCCTGTTTTGAGGTAGTTGGCTATAGGGGTCATCCATCCTTGGTCCTAACTTGTTATAGTCAGGACTTTTTCCTCTTCCGAGATTGACAGGTTCTGCAACATTTCCTGGATGAGGCTTCTATTGTTGCCCCCTGGTTTGGTGCTGGCTAGTTTTGAGAGTGCATCAGCTCGGGCATTTTGTTCGTGGGGTATGTGGCAGATCTTATACTCCCCGATTTGTCCGAGCTGTTCTTTGGTTTTATCCAAATACTTTTTCATGGTGGGATCTTTGGCTTGGTAGCTCCCTGTTATTTGTGATGTGACCACTTGTGAATCGCTGTAGATGTTGAGTTTTTGAGCTCCGACCTCTTTAGCTAGCTTCAAACCAGCTAATAATGCTTCATATTCCGCCTGGTTGTTTGAGGCGGGGAACCCGAACTTGAGGGAGAGCTCAACTTGGGTTCCTTGGTTGCTTTCTATTATCACGCCTGCGCCGCTTCCAGTTTTATTTGAAGAACCATCCACGTAAAGGTTCTATTCTGTGGGGGTTTCTAGGGTATCTGTGAATTCTGCGATAAAGTCGGCCAGATATTGTGATTTGATTGCCGTTCGAGCTTCATATTGGAGATCGAACTCTGACAACTCGATTGCCCATTGTAGAATTCTGCCTGCTAGATCTGTTTTCTGCAATATTCCTTTTATGGGTTGGTTAGTTTGAACCTTAATGGTGTGAGCCTGGAAGTACAGGCGGAGTCGTCGAGATGTTAGGATAAGAGTGTAGGCAAATTTTTCTATTTTCTTATAGTTCAACTCGGATCCCTGTAGTGCCTTGCTAATGAAGTAGACAGGTTGTTGCCCATTTTCGTCTTCTCTGACTAGTGTCGAGGCTATTGCCCGGTTCCCTACTGCGAGATACAATATGAGCGGTTCTCCTTCTCGTGGTCGGGATAGGATAGGTGGTCGTCCTAAGAACTCCTTGAAGTCTTGGAAGGCTTGCTCACATTCTGTCGTCTATTCAAACTGTTTTCCGTTTCTTAACGTAGCATAGAAGGGGAGGGATTTTATCGCAGCTCCTGCTAAGGATCGGGATAGGGCGGCCAATCTCCCGTTGAGTTGTTGTACTTCTTTGACACAGGTTGGGCTCTTCATGTTGAGTATGGCTTGACATTTGTCTGGATTTGCTTCAATTCCCCTTTGTGTGAGCATGAAACCTAAGAATTTGCCTGCTTCTACTGCGAAAGTGCATTTTGCGAGATTGAGTCGCATGTTGTGCTTCCTTATGGTGTCGAACACTTGAGCCAGGTCGGATAATAATGTATCTTCGCTCTGTGTCTTTATCAATATGTCGTCCACATAAACTTCCATGATTTTTCCGATGTGATCTGAGAAGACTTTATTCATTAGCCTTTGATAAGTAGCTCCTATGTTCTTGAGACCGAAAGGCATCACGATGTAGCAGTAGTTTGCCTTTGGCGTTAAGAACGAGGTCTTTTCCTGATCTGGTGGATACATGGGGATTTGGTTGTATCCCAAATATGCGTCCATAAACGAGAGGTATCTGTATCCGGAGGAAGCATCTACCAGAGCGTCGATGCTTGGGAGTGGGTATGGATCTTTTGGGCAGGCTTTCTTGAGATCGGTGTAATCGGTGCACATTCGCCACTTCCCATTTGATTTTTTCACCAAGATGACGTTAGCTAGCCATAGTGGGTACTTGACTTCTCTTATAAATCCTGCCTCCAGTAGTGCTTGTACTTGTTCTTCCACAGCTTTGGAACGTTCTGGCATGAGTTTCCTTCGTCTCTGCTGCACCGACCGAGATCCTGGGTAGACCGCCAACTTGTGGCACATTAGCTTAGGGTCTGTGCCTGGCATGTCTGTGGCTTTCCATGCGAAGAGATCGACATTATCTCGTAAGAATTGTATCAGTAATTCTTTTGAGTCTCCTCTTAGGATCGTGCCAATATTGGTCATTTTGTCCGCGGTGTCTCCAATTTGAATCTTCTCTATCTCGCCTTCTGGTCGTGGACGGAGTTCTTCTCGTTGCTGGGCTCCGCCTATTTCAATTGTATGAAACTCTTCTTCTTTGCCTTTGAGGTTTAGGATTTCGTTATAACAGCGACGTGCCATCTTTTGGTCAGCTTTTATCGTGGCTATCCCTTTCGGAGTTGGGAATTTCATACATAGGTGTGGGGTTGAGACTATTGTGCCGAGTTGGTTGAGTGTTGTCCGACCTATGAGAGCATTGTAAGCTGAACTTACATCGACTACGATGTAATCTATTTTGAGGGTCTTGGATTGGTCCCCTTTTCCAAGGTTGTATGTAGTGGTATGTATCCTAGTGGTCGAACCGGGGTATCTCCTAACCCGAACAGACTGTTTGGATATGCTTTAAGTTCTTTTGCTTCTAAGCCGAGTTTATCAAAGGCTATTTTAAATAAGATGTCGGCAGAACTCCCTTGGTCTATTAAGGTGCGGTGTAGGTTGGCGTTTGCCAATATGATGGTGATAACCATGGGATCGTCATGTCCTGTGATGACGCCCAACCCGTCTTCCTTAGTGAATGTTATCGCTGGGATGTTGAGCGCTTCTTCCTCTCCTTCGACATAATATACTTCTTTGAGATATCTTTTGCGGGAGGATTTGGAGATCCCTCCGGCTGCGAATCCACCATGTATCATGTGGACATGTCTTTCTGGTGTCTGAGGTGATCGTTCAGTTCGTCCGTCATCCTCGTCCCTTCATCTTTTTCTTTGGTCATCATCTCGGGTAGCCAGAAATCGATCTAATCTTCCTTCTCTTACTAATTTTTCTATGATATTCTTTAAGTCGAAGCACTCGTTAGTGGAGTGCCCTCGAACTCGATGGTATTCACAATATTCCTTCCGGTTTCCCCTCTCCTTTTGCCTTTGAGTGGTCGCGCTGGGGGGATTTTCTCTGTGTGGCAGACTTCTTTGTATACGTCGACCAGGGATGCCCTGAGAGGGGTGTAATTATGGTACTTTTTGATTTTCTCCCCCTGTCGATCTTCTTTCTTTTTGGATTCCTTGTCTTTATCTCGGTAGGGGTTCCCAGATTTTGAGGTTTCTCCCAACCGAGCGTTTTCTTCCATGTTAATGTATTTTTCTGCTCGCTCCTGTACTTCGTCTAATGAGGTAGGATACTTCTTTGATATAGATTGGCTAAATGGTCCCTCTCGTAGGCCATTGATGAGTCCCATGATGGCGGCCTCTGTTGGTAAGCTTTGTATGTCCATGCATATTTTGTTGAATCTTTCCATGTAGTTGCGGAGGCTCTCCCGATCTCCTTGCTTGATCCCTAGTAGACTGGGGGCGTGCTTGGCTTTATCTTTCTGGATGGAGAATCGGGCCAGAAACTTTTTGGCCAGGTCATCGAAGTTTGAGATGGACTTTGGAGGTAAGTTGTCGAACCATCGGATTGCTGTCTTCGTGAGAGTTGTTGGGAAAGCTTTGCAGCGAACGGCGTCTGAGGCGTCGGTAAGGTACATTCTGCTTCTGAAATTGCTGAGATGGTGGTTGGGATCTGTGGTACCGTCATATAAAGTCATATCTGGGAGTTTGAAGTCCTTTGGGATTTTGGTTTTCATGATCTCCCTGGTGAATGGATCCTGTTCTTTACGTGAGCTTTCCTCAGGAGTGATCCGAGGGGCCTTCGATTTGAGATCGGCTTCTAATTGCTGTAATTTTTCTTCCAACTCTCGACGTCACCGTACCTCTCTTTGTAGATCTTTTCTGATTTCTCGTTGTTGTTGGGTTTCTTTTTCAAGTTGTTTCAAGCGATCTTGAAGAGCTTCTATTGCTCCCGGTTTAGATGTATTTTTGTCTCCATTGGATTCTGGGGTGTCTTCTAGTGGGGTGTCCGCATTTTTGTGCGGGGTTCTATTTTCTAGATCTGAATCGTGATCGTTGTCATGGTTGTCTGCCATGGTGATGGGATGACTTCCAGGTTCCCCGGCAACGGCGCCAATGTTCCGAGGGTTACCTGAAACTGGAGGTCGATCTCGGATGAGATCTTTCGTACTGGTCGGAGATGACGTGTCCGGCTGGCTGGTGGCGGCCGGAGCTGTTGCGCCCGACTTGTTGGACTTGCTGCACTGCTGATCCTTGGTCACCCGAGGGTGGGGGGTACCTGCAAGAGACTCCGATGCTTAAGTTAGCACGGGTATTAAGCATGTTTATATGTTGAATCAGAGTATATATTATACCTGGGTGCTCTAGTGTATTTATAGTAGTTGTAGAGTGACCCTTCTAGATAAGATAAGTTAGTTATCTTATCTTCTCTTTATCTTTGAGTTGAGGTCAGCTTATCTTCAAGGGAACCGCCCTTATCTCTATAGGCTTGGACGGCCTTTGGATTTGGGTCGTGTTCCTCTACTTGGGTCCTTTATGGGCTTTTCTGTCGATATGGCCGAGTTCTTTAAGAAGAAGTCGGTCCGCTTGACCTGAAGAGGTCGGTCGCTTTGTCGTTTTAATCATCCCAGGTCGGATAGCTCGACCCAGGGTATGAACAGTATGTTTACAGGTTTTTGGTCATGCTTCTAATACTCTTTGCTTGCAATGCTAACTTGCATATGTGCGTTACATGGTTGAGTAAGTTTTCAAACTGACCATAACTTAAAACTTCCTTAAAATTTTGTGCCTCTTTTGCATAGACACACAAGTTTGAATGTTCTAGTCTATGTGACCAAATAGTTCATTATGTTCATACATAGTCTCATTAAGTCACATGGACCATGAGGTTTCCAATTCATATTTGAACTTGTGACTTGTATGCATTGTTAGAATCGGTGTTAAATGTGCTTGATTTACTTATTTCTCAAGATCTTGATTTCACCAACACTACTATTGATCCTTGCATTGAGTGATGGTTGTTCCATATTAGTTGTTTTCTAGCTATGTCATATTTCATCATCGATGACTTGTTGCATTTCATGATTGTGAATGTGCTTACACTCCTAATTCGTGCATTCTTTTGGAACTTAGCTGATAACCACCATATCATTAATTTTCAAACTGATTTCTAACGTTAACCTGTTTAAACGACTAACCTCTTTTGGTTTTTAACTTAACTCTTTAGATCATTCTTTTGGATATGGTGCTTCCTAAGCTTAGTGAACAAGTATTGTGCAAAATATGCATGAATTGAATTCTTGGTTTGAAGTTGGTTTGCATTCTGAATTATGTTTGCTTGCATTCCAAGAAACCACACTTTCTTTATTCACTTCATGAATATGCCTTGCTTTGAATGCTTTATACCTATTTGGCTATCTGCTTATATTGTATCATCTCTATTTTTCAGGATGTCGGATAGAGGAAAAGCTATAGCCACTACTTCCAAAAAGAGGAAGCGCTCCAAGACCTCTATCCCCTCACCATATGCTAACTATGCCAAGAATCCGCTAAATGAAGAAGACATAGAAAATCATCTACTCCCATCCACTGATTCAACCAAATTCCCCAACCTCTACTGCGAGCTATGCTTCTCCCGTTATACAAAGAAGAACATGAACATTGAGAAGAAGCTAAATCTTCCCAATGAAGTGAGGCGTGCCATAAACACCCGTATTTTGGAGTTGGGATTGGATTTCGTTGATAGGGACTTAGGAAGGATTAACATCTCATGGGTTAAGGAGTTCTACTGTAACTTCTTCCGAGCGAACTTGGATTCAGTGCACGTAAGCGGTAGAGAGATTATGATCACTGAGGAAGCTATAGGGGATGCACTGCTTTGCAGAGTTGGTACTCCTGACACTTGTGCCTACCAACAGGCAGAGGTAGCCCTCCTCTCCATGACTTTTGACTATGAGGTGCTTAAGCGTGTGATTGCTACACCAGACGCTCCCTGGGTGATGGATTCGAACAACAAGAAGCCTAAGGGGATGCTATCTGCATATCTGTCTAAGGAGGCTAGGACCTGGCATCAGATATTTGCCCACTACGTCCTGCCTACCACTCACTTCTCAGAGATTCTGATGGATATGCTAGTTCTGATTGGGTGTGTCATGGAAAGAAAAGAGGTGTATTTCCCCCGACTGATTAGGCATAGCATGTGGAGAGCTCATATTCACGGCTTGCTACCGTTTCCTACACTGGTTACTAGTTTAGCTGAGCTAGCTGATGTCCCGTGGGAGGACGACGACGTGACACCACCACCCCCAAATGACGACGACAAGGAAGTTACTATTCCATGGGGTGGATGGGTGCACGAGAAGCCCCCGACCAGACGTCGTTCTTGGGCTAGAGTGGTAGTTGATGCAGCCAGACCCTCTTCCTCCACAGCAGCAGAACCCTCTTCCTCCACAGCAGCCGCAGCATCCTTACCACCGCCACCACCAGCACCTGAGCCGACTTATCTGTTAGTGCAGCACCTTCTTCGCTTCATGGTGTGCTTCGAGCATCGTGTCATGCGACGTCTTGACCGCATAGACCAGGTGTTTGCATTGCAGGGCATTGAGCTCCCTCCACATCCAGAGTCTCCCGCTTCGGACGAGCATGATCAGGAGGAGGAGCATAGTGAGGAGCTGACACAGCAGGAGGCACCACCAGAGACGCAAGCCACTACTGACGTCCAGCAGCCTCCTGAGGTCCAGCATGACATTCTAGAGCCACAGCCAGTATCTGAGCCACAGCCAGTACCACCTCCAGTCCTACAGCCTGAGCATGAGCCACAGCCTGGTGCGATTGTTGACCCCATCCCGAGCTTTAGTAGTAGCATCGAGGACGATGCTTGATTCTAAAGTGTGGGGAGGTCACCGTTCGTGACCAGTGTTTACATTTATGTGGTGAACTTTCAGACTTCTATTTCTATTCGCTACTACTTTATTTTGTTTTATTCTGCACTTTATGTTTTGGATCATTTTGGGATTACTGTACATATTTGCTATTGTGGATACTCTTGTTTTGGTTGTTGCACACTCTTAGTATATATATATATATATATATATGTTTTGCATCTTAGTTGTGTTTTGCATCTTAGTTGTTGATTGTGATTAGAAAGGAAATTTCTGAATTGCTAAAAATCTAGTCAACCCTTTTTATATAAGAAATGTGTTTTGATTGAAAAGGGGTAAAACTAGCAAATTTTTTTTTTTAAATTTTCTAAATCACAATATTGCATTAGAATAAGCGTAGTCAATATGATGAAAATTTCCAAGAAATTCATTCTTAGGGCACCACCCCAATTGGTTAAAAAAAAAATTTTTTTTAGAACTTGCTTGAACTATATACTTGTGGATCATGTTTTGAGCTAAGAACACAAGCATGTGAAATTTGGGCTTAATTGTGTGGTTACATCATACATAACCACTTACTTCCATTCTTGTGTGCATTATTCTCCTCCTATGATTATAATCCTTAATTTGTTTGATTCTTTATGTCTATTATTTTATGTATACATGCATTTATATGATTGAGGCCATTGTTCAAATAGCTCACTTACCCAAATAAGCCTACCTTTTATCTTCCATTGTTAGCCAATTTCGATCTTATGCTTAACCCATTTGTTCTTAATTGTAGCACATTACAAGCCTAAGTGAAAAACAATAAATATCCTATAATTTGGATCTTTGATTAGCTTAGACTAGTGAGAGTGTTTATCATTTGATTTTGGGAATGTTGGGAACATTGGGTAGAGATAAAAGTGTGTTTGTTGAAAAATCTTGGGAATTGGGTACATACTCTTGGAATTGGGGTTGTTTTGACCAAGCATTTGTATTCATATAAATAGTTTGCATTTAGGAAGTTGATAAACCCCGATTTCGTGATTTATCTTGTGCTTATTTTGGGGGATTTTGTCAGCTTTTCTCGCATTTATTCAATGAAATAGCATGATTTTGTAATTCTCCCTTGAATTTTGCTTAAGTCTAAAAATGTGCTTTTTAGGCCCTAAATTGGTGATTTTAATTCACTTTAATTCCATTCGATGCCTTGATGTGTTTGATGAGTGAATTCAGGTCCATAAGGCAAGTATTGGATGGAAGAAATGAGGAGAAAAGCATACAAAAAGGGAGAATGCATGAAGAAACAAAGATTGCGAATGCACCAAAGGACATGCACGCGCACACGCAAAAGCGGTTTCATCAATAGACGCGCACGCGTACACACCGCGTCCGCGCGGGTTGAGAATTTGCCAATTGACGCGCACGCGCCGATATTCTCACGTGGCCCACTTGAAGGCAAAACCCTGGGGGCGATTTCTGAGCTGCCCAGGCCCAAATCCAACTTGTTTCTGAGTGTATTTCATGCAGAATTAAATTCCAAGCAAAGGGGGAGCAATTAGTTTAGCCAACATGAGCTTTTAGTTAGTTTTCTAGAGAGAGAAGCTCCCTCTTCTCTCTAGAATTAGGTTAGATTATTTTAATTTCATGTTTGATTACTTGATCTCATCTTGCTTCTTTGATAATTTCTCATCTCTACATCTTGACTCTCTTAGTTTTTATGTTAATTTCTCATTTTGCTCTCTTTTGTGGTGATGACTCATGTTGGATTTATTTACATTTTATGTAATTTTGATGTTGATGTTTCTTTGGTTGATGAATTGAGTTGTGATCTCCCTTTCTTGCAATTAATAGTGGTAGATTTTATTATCCTTGCAATTTATGATGTTGACTTTTATTGCATTCTAAGTATTTGATGAAATGCTCTCTTTAGTTTTTGAGTAGTTTTGTCAAATTTTGGCCTAAGCCAAGGGACTTGAGTGATCTTGAGTTTTTGGGCATAATGGGTTTGGTGATTTGAGAACCCTGGGTGATCAATTTGAAGCCCATTGACGCTAACCCACTACTAAGCCAATTAATAAGTGGGTTAGGACTTAGAGGTGGATGTGATCAAGCCTGTTTGACATACTTCAAGTCTAGGAGTAAATGTTACGTACTTAAGGCTTCGGGAAGTAGACTTAATGGGATGGCCTCTAATAATTGTCAATAATTGGTTTGTTAACTGGGATGGTGATCTCAAGTACCCAAGTCTTAGCCAAGAGTTCTTTATTTTGCTTTCTTGACTTACTTAATCAGTTTACTTTCTTGCCATCTCACAAACAAAACCCCCTTTTTCTACCCCATCATAGCCAATACGCATGCATTACATTGTTTCCTAGGGAGACGACCCAGAGTCCAAATACTCTGGTTAAAATTCATTGGGGTTTGTTACTTATGACAACCTAAATTTTTGTATGAAAGGACTATTGTTTGGTTTAGAAACTATACTTTACAACGAGAATTCATTAGTGGAATTCTAGACCACACAAAAGTTCGTTCATCAGTAGTCTAGTTGCATTGAATAAATGTCATACCCTTTGCTTCATCCTTGGTTAAGCATGAGGACATGCTTGGTTTAAGTGTGGGGAGGTTGATAAACCCCCTTTGTAGAGTTTATCTTGTGTTGAATTTAGAGCATTTTGATAACCTTTCCTCACATTTATTCAATGAAATAGCATGATTTTGTGATTGTCTCTGTACTTGTGCTTAGATGTGAAAATATGCTGTTTAGACCTTTAATTTGATAATTTTGATTCACCCTTGATTCCCACTAGATGCCTTGATGTGTTTGCAAGTGATTTCAGGTTGAAAAAGGGCCAAGAAGGGATCAAAGGAGTGAAAGGAAAGCATACAAAGTAGAGAAATCATGAAAAGCCAAAGATTTGAAAAAGCCCATGGGCACGCGCGCGCACAGTACACATCCGCGCGGATTGCGAAATTCCCAGGGGCGCGTACGCGCGCTGTGCGCGTACGTGCCGAAGGCCGCACGTGATTTTTTAAGAGGAACACATGCCTGGAGATTTTGGAGGGTTTCTAGCCCCATTTGGAGCTGAGTCTTTGGTGGGAAAAGACTAAAAAGACCAAGGAATGAAGGGGAAGGCATCATAGATGGATACACACACTTTAGGCTAGGTTTTAGTTAATTTTAGAGAGAGAAACTCTCCCTTCTCTTAAGGATTAGGATTTGGATTAGGTTTTGTTCTTAGATCTAGGTTTTAATTCATGCTTTCTCTACTTCTACTCTTTAATTCTTTGTTGTTACATTCATCATTCTTCTATTGTTTGTTATAATTTCTTCTATTTTGTTTGTAGATCTACTTTTGTTCATTCTATTTTCTTTCAATTCAATTTAAAGTAATTCATGATAGTTGTGTTTCTTTTGATTATTTTTATTAATCCCTTACAATAATTATTGTTAGATTTCGTTGTTGTGCCAATTATCTTGTTTTCCTTTTATGCATTCCAAGTGTTTGATGAAATGCCTGGTTGGATTTTAGTGTAGATTTTATTCCTCTTGGCCTAGGTAGAGTAATTAGTGATACTTGAGTTATCCAATTCCTTTGTTGATTGATAATTAGAAGCTGCTAATTGATTTGGATACCATTAACGCTAGTCTTTCCCTTGGGAGTTGACTAGGACTTGTGGGATCAAGTTGATTCATCCACTTCTCCATGGTTAGAGGTTAACAAAGTGGTAGCAATGGACAATTTGTGGTCACAATTGAGGAGGATAACTAGGATAGGACTTCTAATTCTCATAACCTTGCCAAGAGCTTTGTTAGTTGTTAGTTTATTTTCTTTGCCATTTATGTTTCTTGCCTAAAACCTCAAAACCCCAAAATACAACTCACAACCAATAACAAGACACTTTGTTGTAATTCCTAGGGAGAACGACCCGAGGTTTAATACTTCGGTTTATAATTTTAGGGGTTTGTACTAGTGACAAACAAATTTTTTGCATGAAAGGATTATTGTTGGTTTAGAAACTATACTTTACAATGAGAATTCATTTGTGAAATTCTAAACCATCAAAAATCCAATCATCAAAAACTTTTAAAACTTTAGAGCAGCATGGTCAGTGTACATGATTACTTTTGACCCTACTAAATAAGATATGAACTTGTTAATGGCATAAACCACTGCAAGCAACTCTTTTTCTGTGGTGTGTAATTCTTCTACGCGTCATTTAAAACACGGCTGGCATAATAAATGACATGCAGAAGCTTGTTATGCCTCTATTCCAATACTGCACCAATGGCATGGTCACTGGCATCACACATTAGTTCGAATGGTAATGTCCAGTCTGGTGCAGAAATGACTGGTGTTGTGACTAGCTTAGCTTTCAGAGTTTCAAACGCCTGCAGACACTCTGTGTCAAATACAAATGGCGTGTCAGCAGCTAGTAGATTGCTCAGAGGTTTTGCAATTTTTGATAAATCCTTTATAAATCTCCTATAGAATCCTACATGCCCCAGAAAGCTTCTGATTGCCTTAACATTGGCAGGTGGTGGTAATTTTTCAATTACCTTAACCTTAGCTTGATCCACCTCTATTCTCTTGTTTATAATTTTGAGTCCAAGAACAATTCCTTCAGTCACCAGAAAATGACATTTTTCCCAGTTTAAAACCAGGTTAGTCTCTTGGCACCTTTTTAGAACAAGTGCTAGATGGTCAAGACAGGAGCTGAATGACTCTCCAAATACTAAGAAGTCATCCATGAAGACTTCCAGAAATTTCTCTACCATATCAGAGAAAATAGAGAGCATACACCTCTGAAAGGTTGCAGGTGCATTGCACAGGCCAAATGGCATTCTTCTGTAGGCAAACACCCCAGATGGACATGTGAATGCTGTTTTCTCTTGGTCTTGAAGATCTACTTTAATTTGGTTATAGCCTGAATAGCCATCCAAAAAGCAGTAGTATTCATGGCCTGCTAGTATCTCTAGCATCTGGTCTATGAATGGTAAAGGAAAATGATCCTTCCTGGTGGCTGTATTGAGCCTTCTGTAGTCAATACACATACGCCACCCTGTAACTGTTCTTGTAGGAACCAGTTCATTCTTTTTGTTACAAACCACTGTCATGCCTCCCTTCTTGGGGACAACTTGGACAGGGCTCACCCAGGGGCTATCAAAAATAGGATAAATAATCCCAGCCTCTAGTAACTTAGTGACCTCTTTCTGCACCACCTCCTTCATGGCTGGATTCAGCCGCCTCTGTGGTTGAATCACTGGCTTAGCATCATCCTCCAATAGGACCTTGTGCATGCATCTGGCTGGGCTAATGCCCTTAAGCTCACTTATGGACCACCCAAGAGCTGTCTTGTGTGTCCTTAGCACCTGAATTAGTGCTTTCTCTTCCTGTGGCTCTAAAGTAGAGCTTATGATTACCGGAAAAGTGTCATCTTCTCCTAGAAATGCATATTTCAGGGATGGTAGTAGTGGTTTGAGCTTGTGTTTAGGAGGCTTCTCTTCTTCCTGAGGAGTTTTCAGAGGTTCTTCTGTTTTCTCTGGTTCCTCCAGATCAGGCTGAACATCTTTAAAAATGTCCTCTAGCTCTGATTTGAGACTCTCAGTCATATTGACCTTTTCGACCAGGGAGACAATAATATCAGCGCTCACGCAGTCCTTTGATGTGTCTGGATACTGCATAGCTTTGACAGCATTCAACTTAAACTCATCCTCATTAACTCTTAGGGTTATCTCCCCTTTTTGGACGTCAATGAGGGTTCGTCCAGTTGCTAGGAAAGGTCTTCCTAGAATGAGAGTTGCACTCTTATGCTCCTCCATTTTCAACACTACAAAGTCAATGGGAAAGGCGAATGGCCCAACCTTGACAATCATGTCCTCAATTACGCCTGATGGAATCTTAATGGAGCCATCCGCAAGTTGGAGGCATATCCAGGTTGGTTTAACTTCATCAGTCAAACTAAGCTTTTTGATAGTAGATGCAGGTATTAGGTTGATACTTGCTCTAAGATCACATAGAGCTGTCTTGGTACAAGCACCCTCTATTGTGCATGGTATCATAAAGCTTCCGGGGTCTTTAAGCTTCTCTGGCAAGCTTTTCAGAATGACTGCACTGCATTCTTCAGTGAGGTAAACTTTTTCAGTTTCTCTCCAATCCTTCTTATGGCTTAAGATCTCTTTAATGAACTTAGCATAAGAGGGTATTTGCTCAAGTGCCTCTGTAAATGAAATCTTTATTTCAAGAGTCCGGAGATAGTCTACAAAGCAGGCAAATTGTTTATCCTGTTCCGCTTGGCGGAGTTTCTGAGGATAAGACATCTTGGCTTTATATTCTTCAACCTTAGTTGCTGCAGATTTATTTCCTGCAGAAGGGGTTGGAGAAGCCTGCTTAAGGGAGTTATTATCAGCACTTGCAAGTGTCTGATCCCTTATTGGCGTTTGAACGCCAGAATTGGGTACTTTTTGGGCGTTTAACGCCAGATTGCCACCCTTTTCTGGCGTTTGAATGCCAAATTTGGCTACCCATTGGGTGTTTAACACCAATTTTCCCCCTTTTTCTGGCATTTAAATGCCAGAATCATTCCTCTCTGGGCTCTAACTATCCTTAGAGGGAATTTGGGCAATGGCTTGGTCATCCTCTTTCACTTGTTCCTTTCTTGGCTTTCTGCTGCCTTGAGTTGAGACATTCGATGTCTTCCCACTCCTTAATTGAACAGCTTGGCATTCTTCTGTTATCTATTTAGATAACTGCTGTCTTGTTTGATTTAATTATTTTTCCATACTCTGGTTACCATATTTGGTTTCTTGCAGCATCTCTTTAAATTCTGCGAACTGTTTTGTTATAATAAGCAATTGCTGATTGAGTTCAACAACTTGTTCTTGAGGACTAAGTTTAGTGGATACTACTTTAGCTTCTTCTTTCATGGAGGACCCACTACTTAAGTATAGATACTGATTTCTAGCAAGTGTATCAATGAGCTCTTGAACTTCTTCAATTGTCTTTCTTATATGTATAGATCCACCAACTAAGTGGTCTAGAGATATTTTGGCCTTTTCTGTAAGCTCATAGTAAAAGATGTCTAACTACACCCATTCTAAAAATATTTCAGAGGGGCATTTCCTTAGCATCCCTCTGTACCTCTCCCAGGCATTATAAAGAGATTCATTATCCTCTTGTTTAAAGCCTTGGATGTCTAGCCTTAGCTGTGTCATCTTTTTTGGAGGGAAATATTGATTCAGGAATTTGTCTAATAATTGTTTCCATATTTTTATACTTGCTGTGGGTTGGTTATTTAACCACTTCTTAGCTTGATCTTTCACAGCAAATGGAAATAGTAATAATCTGTAGACATCCTGATCTACTTTCTTATCACATACTGTGTTAGTAATTTATAAGAACTGTGCCAGAAACTCAGTGGGTTCTTCCTGTGGAAGACCAGAATACTAGCAATTTTACTGCACCATGATAATGAGCTGAGGGTTTAGCTCAAAGCTGCTGGCTCTTATGGGGGGTATACAGATACTACTCCTATATGCAGCAGTAGTGGGGTTAGCATATGACCCCAGTGTCCTTCTGGACTGTTCATTTTCACTTAGATCTATGATGGAGAAAGGAAGATGATGTGGATTGCAAATAAAGTATATTTTTGTTTCTATTTAATTTAATTAAGGATAAACCGAATAAAAAGGAAATAAGATAAAATAAAATAATTGGAAAATAGAATATAATTTTCGAAAACTAAAAGAAAAAATAAAAAAAATTCGAATACTAAAATGGCTAATTAATTAAAAAGATTTGAAAAATTTTGGATATGATTTTCGAAAATTGAAGAGAAAGAAAGTGGTTAAGGAGTTTTGAAAAAGATATGTCTTACAATTAAAGATACTTGTAAAAAAAATAAACAAATGAAAGAAAAGATTTGAAAAGGATATGATTTTAAAAATTGAAGATTGAAACTTTCTCAACAAGGAAACACCAAACTTAAAATTTTTCAATCAAAATAATAAAATAGTACAAGTAATTCAAAAATTATGAATAAGAAAAGAAAAAGATTTTGAAAAAATTTATAAAGGATTTTGGAAAAATATAAAAAGAAAAGTGAAAAAGATTTAAAAAACATAAATTTTAAAATTGGAATTTTAACTTAACTAACTAGAAACTACCAGATTTTAAAATTTTGAATAAGTCAACCTAAGGAATTCAAAAATGATGAGTAAATAAAGGAAAAAAATATATTTAATTTTTTTGAATTTAATGAGAAAAGAGAAAAACAATAAAATGACACCAAGGAAAATAAACAAGAACAGCTTGAAGATCAACGAAGAACACAATGCATATATTTTCGAAAATTAAAGAGAAATTAAAACATGCAATCTACACCAAACTTAAAGCTTGAAATTAAACTCAAACAGAAAACTCAATTATTAGTTTATTAAAATTTTTTGAACAAATTTAGAAAAAGAAAACAAGGATTTTAAAATTTTAACAAAAACAATAATAGAGGACTCAATTTTACTGACTCTAAACTAAAAAGATAAATTTTTCCTAATCTAAGCAACAAAATAAACCGTCAGTTGTCCAAACTCGAACAATCCCCGGCAACGGTGCCAAAAACTTAGGGCACAAAATTGTGATTCACACTTTTCACAACTCCACACAACTAACCAGCAAGTGCACTGGGTCGTCCAAGTAATACTTTACGTGAGTAAGGGTCGATCCCACGGAGATTGTCGGCTTGAAGCAAGCTATGGTTATCTTGTAAATCTTAGTCAGGAGATTTAATTGAGATATTTCAATATGTTTATGAAAAGTAAATAACATGAAATAAATGGTACTTGTGATTCAGTAATGAGCAACAGGTTAATGGCACGCCCACAATGTTGTTGAGGGTTCATGAGCTTGGCATGCCACGCCTCTAGTACCAAGTGGCACGTCCATTGATTCTTTGACTTGGCGCTTCACGCCTTAAGTCTCAAGTGACACGCGCATAGTGGTGTTGAGGGTTCATGAGCTTGGTGTGCCACGCATCTAGTACCAAGTGGCACGTGGATTGACTTTTTGACTTGGCGTGCCACGCCTTATGTCTCAAGTAACATGCCCATAGTGGTGCTTCCTTCATGCTCCTCTGCCCAGATGCATTGGTGTGTCACGCCTTTGACCTGGCGTGCCACGCCCATTGTGGCTCATAGGGTTGGTGTGCCACGCCCAGCTTGGCACGCCACGCCCCTTGCAAAGGATGCCTGGCGTGCCACGCACAGCAGTGGCGTGCGACGCCCATTGTAAACCTTGGAGTCCCTTCTTTAGAAAAGATACTTGGCGTGCCACACCCAGCAGTGGCGTGCCACGCCCATTGTAAACCTTGGAGTCCCTTCTCTGGAAAAGATACTTGGTGTGCCGCGCCCAACAGTGGCGTACCACACCCATTGTGGTTCATTGATGAGAGAAAAATTGGTCGGCATAGAATTTCACAATAAATTCTCGTTGCAAGTATATTTCTAGACCAACAATGAATCCTCACATCAAATTTAACATGGTTGTCACTAGTTCAACCCCAACAAAAATAACCGAGAGTATTAATCTCGGGTCGTTCTCCCTAGGAATTACAATGGAGTGCTTTATTATTGGCTACGAATGAATGTTTTGGGGTTTTTGTAATAAGGGGCAAGAAATGTAAATAGAAAAAGAAATAAGCTAAATACTAAGAAAGATATTGTCAAGGAATGAGAATTAGAAGTCCTATCTTCATTATCATCATCAATTGTGACAAGAATTGTCCATTGCTCCACTTAGTTAACCTCTAACTATGAAGGAAAGTCAAGTGGATATAATCAACTTGAGTCCACAAGTCTTGATCAAATCCTAAGGAAAGACTAGCTTTAGTGGCATTCTAGTCAACTAGCAACTTCTAATTATCAATCAACAAAAGATTTTGATAAATTAAGAGTCTCCAATTACTCAACTCAAGCCAAGAGGAGAAAAATCTACTCTAAAATCCAACCAAGCATTTTATCAAAACTTGGAAGGCATAAAAGGAAAGCATAATAAAATGACAAGAAATATAAAATCTAACACTACCAAATGCAAGGAAATAATCATAACAAAGCAATTAAACAATAAAGAAACATAAAACATGAAATTTCATTAAAGGAAATTAAAATCAACAAAGTGGTCATAGATATGAAGGTAGAAAAATAGAAGAAATTAACAAGAAGAACTAGGAGAACAAAATTGTAGCAACAAGAAATTGAAAGAAAAAGTAGATGAAAATAAGAATTTAAATCTAGATCTAAGAAGAGATTTCAGTCTAATCTAACCTAATTCTAGAGAGAAGAGAGTGCTTCTCTCTCTAGAATTCTAACCTAAAACATGATAAAAACTAAACTATAACTACTTGGTTCATCCCCCTTCAATCCTTGGGTTCAATAGCATCATAAATGAGTTGGATTGGCCCACGAGTTGCTAAAAATAGCCCACGCTGATGCTGCAACGCGCATGCATGAGCAACGCATGCGCGTCACCTAACTGCAAAGCAACTAGGGCAAAATACATATCATTTTGAAGCATCGGATTTTGGCTTTCGAACACAACTGGAACCGCCTCATTTGGACCTCTGTAGCTTAAGTTATGATCGATTTCGTACAAAGAGGTTGATAAACCCCGATTTCGTGGTTTATTTTGTGCTTATTTTGGGGGATTTATCCACCTTTTCCCACATTTATTCAATGAAATAGCATGGTTTTGCAATTCTCCCTTGATTTGTGCTTAAATATGAAAACATGCTTTTTAGGCCCTAAAATTGGTGATTTTAATTCACTTTAATTCCATTCGATGCCTTGATATGTTTGTTGAGTAATTTTAGATTCATAAGGCAAGTATTGGATGGAAGAAGTGAGGAGAAAAGCATGCAAAGTGGGAGAACTCATGAAGAAATGAAGGAACCGTAAAGCTGTCAAGCCTGACCTCTTTGCACTCAATCGACCATAACTTGAGCTACAGAGGTCCAAATGAGGCGATTCTAGTTGCGTTGGAAAGCTAACATCTGGGGCTTCAAAATAATATAAATTTTGCCATATGTTACTTCGCGTTCAGGGGCGCGCACGCGTACTTTGCGCGCACACCGATGCTGTCCGTGGCCCACTTTTATGAAATCGCCCCCAGCGATTTTGCAGCTCATTTTGGGCCCAATCCAACCCATTTCTGATGCTATTGAACCCAAGGATTGAAGGGGGAATGAAGCAAGTAGTCATAGTTTAGTTTTGATCATGTTTTAGGGTAGAATTCTAGAGAGAGAAGCGTTTAGGTTTAATTTTCTTAAATCCAACTTTTAATTCTTGTTTTAATTTAGTTTCTCCTTTTAATTTCTTGTTGCTACTACTCTATTCTTCTTAGTTCTCTTGTCAATTTTACTTTTATGTCTTTTTTATGTTCATGAACCCTTTGTTGGATTTGGATCTTTTCTTTAATGAAATTTAATGTTTGATGTTCTTTTATTGATGATTTGAGTGTTGATTTACTTTTCTTGCAATTGGTAGTTGGTAGATTTTACTATTCTTGCTCATTTACTAAGCTTTCCATGTATGCCTTCCAAGTGTTTGATAAAATGCTTGGTTGGATTTTAGAGTAGATTTTTGAACATTCTTGGCTTGGAGAGAGTAATTAGGCAATCTTGAGTCATGAAAACCCAACTCATGTTGGTGATCTAGAGTTGTTAGCTAATATTGTTTCCATTGACGCTAATCTTTCGCTAATTTAATTAGTGAGTTGATTAGGACTTTTGGAATATTGTTTCCATTGACGCTAATCTTTTGCTAATTTAATTAGTGAGTTGATTAGGACTTTTGGATTGAGATTAGCTAGTCTTATTAGACTTTCTCCGAGTATGAGGATAACATGATACCTTTCTCAATTGTCGAGGATGACGTAATAAGATAAATTCTTGTTATTATTGTGGTATGATTGATTAGTCTTGTTTGACATTCTCCATATTTGTTGGAGTTAACTAAATAAGATGAATTAATCATTGCACGACTAGGATAGAAAGCCTATATTCTCAATCTTTGCCATGAATGTCTCTCTTTATTATTTGTTTTTGCTTATTTACTTGTCCTCTTTAATTACTTGCTTAATTTACTTTTCTTGTCGTTTAATTTCTTGCCCTCTTATCAACCCAAAACCTGCCTTACCACTTCATAGCCAATAATTGACCACTTCATTGCAATTCCTCGTGAGACGACCCGGAGTCTAAATACTCCGGTTAATTCTTATTTGGGGTTTGTTATTTGTGACAACTCAAATTTTTAATTGGGAGGATTGTTTGTTGGTGTAGAACTATACTTGCAACGAGAATTCATTTGAGGAAATTCTAAACCACACAAAAGTTCTCTCATCAAAATGGCGCCGTTGCTGGGGAGTTACAATGGTGTTATATTATTGGCTATTGTATATATGTGAATAGTGTGAATATCTTGCTTTTTTCTTTATTTGCTAGTTTTTGTTAGTTTTATTTTGTTTTTCCGCTATGAATTCTCACCTTGGCTATGAGTTTGGTTCTAATCGTGTTGTAGGAAATGTGAACTTCAATGATGACACTCATTATGGATGGAACCAACAAAGATGGGAGGAGCCTCAAGGAATTGATCACTCCTATTGGCAACAACCTCCGGATACTTATAGGTATAATCACCATCCTAATACATGTCAATTCAATGGCTATGGTGACTCCTTTTGTGATAATCAAGCACCACCACTATATGCTTATGATTCTTATCCTCAACATGAACCTCAACCCTAATCACAAGCCCCTTTTCACCAAACACCTCCATATGATCCCAACCCATATCTACCATACTAACCACCTTGTGAACCATATGAACCATATGAAGAACCACCCCAATTCCACCACCAATACCCTCAAGAACCACCACCTCACTACCCTTACCAAGATGAATCACCTCCTATGTATGATAACTTTCAACCACATAATGAATTTCCCTTTCCACCACAACCGTCCAAGGAAGAACACCCACATCTATCCATCCAAGAGTCAATGGATCGTCTCAAGGAAGAAATGGATCGGCTTCAAGCAATAATCCGTCAAAAGGAGCAAGAAGAAGCCCAAAGGAAGAATTATGAAGCTATTGAGGCTAACCTTGCCAAAATTAAAGCCAACTTGGACTCATGGGACTCATGCAACAAGCAAAGCATCTCCACGGATGAATGTGAGAAATCAACCGAAGAAAGGAGCATGAAGGAGATTTTAGAATCTCAACATGAGGACAAGGAGATGGGGTATGTCTTGCAACAAGTGGAGGAGGGAGAGATTGTTGAAGAAGAAGGAGTGGTTGAAGAGTTAGAGGAAGTTGAACAAGAGGTGGATTCCAAGTTTGAGAACACTTCCACACCAAGTAACATCGTTGATGATTTTGTGGAAGTTGTTGAACCCTCTTCCATTGAGCCTGAAGGCGATGTTAAGGAGGGTGCGCAACCTCCTAAGCATATAATGAATGATGAAGAATTCGAAGAAGGTGAGCAAGCAACAAATCTTCCTCTTAAAGATGAAGAGCCTTGTCAAGAGGTGAACATGGAAGAAGCTTGCCAAGAGGTGGAGGTATTCATAGAAGAGCACAAGGGAATGGAACTTACAAGACCGTTGGAGACATCCCTTCCTAAGTCACCATCCAACACAACGTTCAAGTGGGTAAAACTCTTATCCCTAATCTTTACTTTCCCACTTGAATATGGTTTGATTGAAAATGATGGGCAACTTAGAGCTCTTTGTGGGGTTAAGAACAAAAGGAGATTGAGTAGTGGGTGGAAATGCCAATCAAGGTTCTTTATGGTTGGAAATTCAAACTTCAAGTGCAATGGTTGGTATAATTCTCAACTAAAGGGGTCTAGGAAGATGCTTTGGTGTTCACTTGAGAATTCGGATCACTTCTCACCCAATTGGAATTATGATGATCAACTTGAAGATGGGTGTAGAAACAAGATTTGGGATCTGGGAATATGTGAAGACCAATTTTGGAAGCCCTTAGCTTGTGTGGAACTTCATCAAAGCTTGGTGCCATTGATCTTGAATCTTGGAGCTTACATGAAGTCTAAGTATTGGTGGAAGTTTCAAGATGAATTCAAGCACAAGCCACCATAACAAGGAGCTTTCCAAATGTCCAACTTAAGGACTTAAACTAAAAGTGCTAGGTGGGAGACACCCCACCATGGTAAACTCTTTCCACTCTCTTTTAGATTTGGTTAATAAGTGATTTGAATTGCCATTATAGCTAGTTTTTGTTATTTTCTATACTCTTATGCATTTTGCTTTTATTGATAGGTTGTTTGTTGCATTCATCCTTTGATTAGAGTAGTTGTAGTTAGATTGCATTTTGTTTGTAGTATAAGTTTTGTTTTTAGTGTATTTGAAAATTTTTCAAAAAAACCAAAAAGATTTGTTGTTAAATTTGAATTTTGCTTGCTTTAGACTGTTTATAGATTAGGAGAGTATTAAATTCTGTGTTTGTGCTTCTTTAAAAAAAAAAAAACGGGAATCGGCGCCCAAGCGCGCAGTGCGCGCGTGCGGGGGTGGTGCATATCACACTCCTGGAACAAAAACCAGAGAGTTGTGCCCACTTTATGCCTACTTTGTGCCAGGCGATCCACGCGTAAGCACGCATGGCGCGCGCACGCCGATTGTCCCTGTCGCATCCGCGCCCAAGCACGCATGGCGCGCGCGCGCGGATTGTACCTGTTGCATCCGTGCTTAAGCACGCATGGCGCATATGCACGGATTTGCACCTTGTTTTCCTCCTTTCTCTTTTCTCCTTCTTTCTTCTTCTCTTCTTCTTTCTTTCTATTTTTTTCTTCTTTTTCTTTTTCTTCCTCTCTTAATTTTTTTTTAAAAAACAAAAAATTTAAAATTTAAAAATTTAAAAAAAAATAAAAAATTTATATATATATAAATAAAATAAAAAAAATTAAAAAAATTTTTTTTCCTTTCTCTTCTCTTCCAATTTCTTTTATTGCATTTGCTTACTTTCATTTATTGCATTTTAATTTTGTTTTTATAGCTTGTTCTTATTTTATTTTCTAAGTTTCTTATTTTAATAATGGTGTTGAATTTTCTTACTCAATTGTTGAGAATTTCTTGGTTAATCTTGGTGCTACTTAACTTGTTTGATATTGTTAGGTGATGAAATTTCTAATTCAATGCTTAACCCTTGATGATCCTTGTATCCTTTGTGCATTGATATGAGCTTGCATGTTTTGGGCCTATTGAATTCCTTTTGTTCTTAATTTTAGCACATCACTACCCCTAAGTGAAAAACAATAAATGTCCTTAATTTGGATCTTTGATTAGCTTAGGCTAGTGAGAGTGTTTATCTTTTGGGTATGGGAAACTTGGGACATTGGTTGAGATAAAAGTGTAATTTTTATTTTTGTTTAAAATATTGGGAATTGGGTACATATTCATGCACTATATGTAAAAACCATATGCATTGATACATTTGTATATACAAAAAAAAATGAAATGATGAAATAAAAAAAATATATATATAGAAAGAAAAAGAGAAAAAGAAATAAAAAAAAGGGGACAAAAATACCCTAAGGTAAAGTTCAATAAAAATCAATGCATATGGGATGTTAATTAAAGAGAATGCATGAGTATGAAAAAAAAAGTGGGAATCATGGGTAGCTAGGCTGTGTATTAGAATTGTATAGGTTGTCATATGTGTTTGGTGAGAGCTTAGGTTAATCAATGATTCAAATTTCAAGCTCACTTGACCATATACATCCCTACCTTTACCCTAGCCCCATTACAACCTATGAATAAGTCCTCATGATGAATGTATGCATGCATTGAATAATTGTTGATTGTTAGAAGAAAAACAAATCTTGGAAAGCATGAGTAGAAGAGAATTGAGTGATCGACCCTATACACTAGAGCGACTAGAGCGGATACACTTCCGGTGAGGGTTCGATGCTCAATTCCTTATTTCCGGCTTTCATGAGCTTTCTTCTTGCAAGTCTATTTGAACTTCATTTTGATATTTGAATTGGTAGGATTCATGAGTCGTCATACGACCTTAGCCCTACCCGTTTATACATGCTCTTGGAGGATTGATTTATTTTTAACCAAGTAGGTAGAATCATTTTGCATTTAGTTGCATTCATATAGTTTAGGTTGCATATAGTTTATTTACATTGAATAAATGTTGATACTCTTTGTTCTCTCTTGATTTTAGCATGAGGACATGCTTAGTTTAAGTGTGGGAAGATTTGATAAACCCCGATTTCGTGGTTTATTTTGTACTTATTTTGGGGGATTTATCCACCTTTTCCCACATTTATTCAATAAAATAGCATGGTTTTGCAATTCTCCCTTGATTTGTGCTTAAATGTGAAAACATGCTTTTTAGGCCCTAAAATTGGTGATTTTAACTCACTTTAATTCCATTCGATGCCTTGATATGTTTGTTGAGTAATTTCAGGTTCATAAGGCAAGTATTGGATGAAAGAAGTGAGGAGAAAAGCATGCAAAATGGGAGAACTCATGAAGAAATGAAGGAGCCGTAAAGCTGTCAAGTCTAACCTCTTCGCACTCAATCGACCATAACTTGAGCTACAGAGGTCCAAATGAGGCGGTTCCAGTTGCGTTGGAAAGCTAACCTCCCGGGCTTCGAAATGATATAAATTTTGCTATATGTTGCTTCGCGTTCAGGGGCGCGCACGCACAATTTGCGCGCGCGCTGATGCTGTCCGTGGCCCATTTTTATGAAATCGCCTCCAGCGATTTTGCAGCTCATTTTGGGCCCAATCCAACCCATTTCTGATGCTATTGAACCCAAGGATTGAAGGGGGAATAAAGCAAGTAGTCATAGTTTAGTTTTCATCATGTTTTAGGTAGAATTCTAGAGAGAGAAGCTCTTTCTTCTCTCTAGAATTTAGAGTAGTTTAGGTTTAATTTTCTTAAATCTAACTTTTAATTCTTATTTTAATTTAGTTTCTCCTTTTAATTTCTTGTTGCTACTACTCTATTCTTCTTAGTTCTCTTGTCAATTTTACTTTTATGTCTTTTTTATGTTCATGAACCCTTTGTTGGATTTGGATCTTTTCTTTAATAAAATTTAATGTTTGATGTTCTTTTATTGATGATTTGAGTGTTGATTTACTTTTCTTGCAATTGGTAGTTGGTAGATTTTACTATTCTTGCTCATTTACTAAGCTTTCCATGTATGCCTTCCAAGTGTTTGATAAAATGCTTGGTTGGATTTTAGAGTAGATTTTTGAACATTCTTGGCTTGGAGAGAGTAATTAGGCAATCTTGAGTCATGAAAACCCAACTCATGTTGGTGATCTAGAGTTGTTAGCTAATATTGTTTCCATTGACGCTAATCTTTCGCTAATTTAATTAGTGAGTTGATTAGGACTTTTGGAATATTGTTTCCATTGACGCTAATCTTTTGCTAATTTAATTAGTGAGTTGATTAGGACTTTTGGATTGAGATTAGCTAGTCTTATTAGACTTTCTCCGAGTATGAGGATAACATGATACTTTTCTCAATCGTCGGGGATAACGTAATAAGATAAATTGTTGTTATTATTGTGGTATGATTGATTAGTCTTGTTTGACATTCCCCCTATTTGTTGGAGTTAACTAAATAAGATGAATTAATCATTGCATGACTAGGATAGAAAGCCTATATTCTCAATCTTTGCCATGAATGTCTCTCTTTATTATTTGCTTTTGCTTATTTACTTGTCCTCTTTAATTACTTGCTTAATTTACTTTTCTTGTCATTCAATTTCTTGCCCTCTTATCAACTCAAAACTCCCCTTACCCCACTTCATAGCCAATAATTGACCACTTCATTGCAATTCCTCGTGAGACGACCCAGAGTCTAAATACTCCGGTTAATTCTTATTTGGGGTTTGTTATTTGTGACAACTCAAATTTTTGATTGGGAGGATTGTTTGTTGGTGTAGAACTATACTTGCAACGAGAATTCATTTGAGGAAATTCTAAACCACACAAAAGTTCTCTCATCAGAGGTCAAGGTTGACAGCTTAGCAATTCCTTTATTTCTTTATGAGTTCTCCCACTTTTCATGCTTTTTCTTCATTCCTTCAATCCAATATTTGCCTTCTAAACCCAAAATCACTTAACAAACATATCAAGGCATCGAATAGAATTAAAGTGAATTAAATTTATCAATTTTTGTGTCTAAATAGCATGTTTTCACTCTTAAGCACAATTTAAGGAGAATTTACAAAACCATGCTATTTTAGTGAATAAAAATATGTGGGAAAAGTTGATAAAATCCCCTAAATTAAACACAAGATAAACCATAAAATTGGGGTTAATTAAATCTCCCCACACTTAAACCAAGCATGTCCTCATGCTAAACCAAGAAAGACTAGAAAAAGGGGTATGAACATTTATTCAATGCAAAGAAACTATATAAACCTATCTACATGCATGAAACTAAATGCAAAATAATTCTACCTACTTGGTTAAAAGTAAATCAATCTCTAAGAACATATATGAACAAGTAGGGCTAACATAGTATGATGATTCATAAATTCTACCAATTCAAATACAAAAATGAAGTTCAAATAGACTTGCAAGAAGAAAGCTCATGAAAGCCGGGAACAAGGAATTGAGCATCGAACCCTCACCGGAAGTTTATCCGCTCTAGTCACTCAAGTGTATGGGGTTGATCACTCAATTCTCCCCTAATCATGCTTTCCAGGATTTATTTTTCATCTAACAATAAAAAATTATTCAATGCATGCATACATTCATCATGAGGACTTATTCATAGGTTGTAATGGGGCTAGGGTAAAGGTAGGGATACATATGGTCAAGTGAGCTTAAAATTTGAATCTTTGATTAACCTAAGCTCTGACCAAACACATATAACAACCTATAAAAATCTAATACAAGCCTAACTACCCATTCTTCACTTTTTCACACACTCATGTATTTTCCTTTTTCATCACATCCCATATGCATTGATTATTATTGAACCTTACTTTGGGTCCCCTTTTTTATTTCTTTCTTTTTCTCTTTTTTTCTGTTCTTTCAATATATATATATATTTCTATTTATTTATCTCTTTTTTTTTCTTTTCAAACTAGAATATATACCAAAGCATCAATGCATATGGTTTAATCATAATTAATACATGAGTATGTACCCAATTCCTATGATTTTCAATGAAAATACAAAACACACTTTTACCTCAACCAATGTCCCAAGTTTTCCCACACTTGAATGATACACACACTCACTTGCCTAAGCTAATCAAAGATCCAAATTAAGGACATTTATTATTTTTCTCTTGAAGGCTTGTAATGTGCTAAATTAAGAATAAGTGGGTTTATCATAGGCTCAAAGTTGGCTAACAATGGAAGATAAAAGGTAAGGTTATTTGGGTAAGTGAGCTAATGAAACAATGGCCTCAGTCATATAAATGCATATATACATGGAAAAATGGACATAAAGAATCAAACAAATCAAAGATTACAATCATGGAAAGAGAATAATACACACAAGAAGGAAGATAGTGGTTATACGATGTAACCACACAATTAGTCATAAATCTCACATGCTTGTGTTCTTAGCTCAAAAATCATATTCCACAATATATATATATATATATAATTCAAGCAAGTTCAATGAAAAATTTTTACTCAAATCAATTGGTAGGGTTCCCTAAAATAGTTTTCTTGAAAATTTTCATTATTTTGACTAAGCTTATTATGTACATATATGCAAAGTAAGAAATGCAACAAAAATCCTAGAAGACCTAAAAAAGAAATGAAAAAGTGTTGGGATTAGAAATTTGTCACCCAAAAAGGCCGATCGGTCGGACGACCTCCCCACACTTAAAAGTTTGCACCGTCCTCAGTGCATTCAAAGATGAACAAGGGGGTATGGCGACTTTCCGGGTTGCCACCTTCAGCTGGTGGATCAACCGGTTGCTGCTTGTTCTTTCCCTCACTTCCATTTTTGCTTATAAGGACTCATCCTAAAAATAGAAGACAGGATAGTGAGAAAAGTAAATGTAAAAGCAAGGAAGCGTAAATTGTTGGAATGAGGTAATAATCACTAGAATTGAGTGAGTGAATTATTGTGAAATCAATGAATAGTAGTGTGTGAATTTCAAATTGGGCGCCGTTTAGAACACACACTTTAGCATAGAGAGCTATGTCACAATTTCACCAAAGGAACATGCATTTCACTCATTGTAGTGTGCTTGAAATACTTCAAAGAGAACTTGAAGGTTAAGACAACCAAACAAGCAATAAATAAGCATAAAAGCATTCAAGCAAAGATACGCAATTGTGAATTGGATAATGAATGGACATTGATTGTTGTGCAAGTAAACTTAGTAAACCAATCGAAATGTAAAGCTCACATATCAACAATGTCACACTTTGAATTTGGGCTCACATCACCTAGTGGACATAAGATGGGAAACACGATTGCTACGTAATGTAGTAAAAGAGAACTAGAGGTGAAAAGTCAATCACATAGCAAGCATGGTCATATAGCTTGATAATTTCAAAAGGATGTCCCTAGGTGAGCTTCCAATCCAATTTCACAAAAGAAACATTATGCCAACATGACTAGTTTCAAATATATGTAGAGCACATAGGTAAACAATTAATGGTCAATCATGTCATTTAAGGCATAAGCATAACATAGGGATACATATGATTAAGAAACATAATGCATTGAGGTAAATGCACAACATCCATCAAGAAATTGCCTAGTCAAAGAAAATGGTTCAAATCACATGGTGGCCAAATCATGAAATTCAGAAAGATTTAACATTTGTTAAAGGTAATTCTCATGTACTTGGTATTCACAGATGTTCAACAAAGAAACTTAAAATCAAAGAGCAAAATATAACCTCAACAATAAAATCCAACAATGAATATCCAAAAACAGTTATGCTGAAATAGCATTCAGTTAGTAATAAGCAGTAATATACAGCAAACAAAATTAATAATCCAACATTTATCATGAAAACAAAAATTAAACAAAAAAGAAACTAACTAAATAGCTAACTAACTAAACTAACTAATGGTTGATGGTGTATGGGAGTGTTGGATGATGGTTGAAGAAGGGAGAGAAAAGAAGAGAAGAGAGAAGAAGGAAAGAAATGGAAAGAAGATGAGAAAAGAAGAGTGGTGAAATAAGGCAATCCACGCGTACGCGTGGAGTGACACGTAAGCGTGGGGGTGGTGAAATGGGATCCACGCATATGCGTGGTAGGCAAATCAGAGAGTCGACGCGTACGCGTGAGGTGACGCGTACGCATGGGTAGCTTTGTGCTAAAGGCACAATTCCAGCCCAAAAACTCGCACAACTCTCTGGAATTTGTATGGGAAATGGAAATTTTGGATTCCACACGTACGCGTGGGTGACGCGTGCGTGTGGATTGGCGAAAAACTTGGGGTCACGCGTACACGTGAGTGATGCGTACGCGTGGCATGGTACTCTCTTTTTCAAAATTTTTCCAAGTTCTTGCATCAAACCAAGCATTCCAAACCTCCAAACAGCTACCAAAATACCATAAAACCTTATTTAACATACTAGACTACCAAATAAACTCAACTAACTAAACAAAGTAAGAAATTAAACCAATTCTACCAATATTTGCAAAGAGAAAAATGAAAAGATGTTACCATGGTGGGGTGTCTCTCACCTAGCACTTTTATTTATTATCCTTAAGTTGGACTTATGGGGAGTTCCTCATCAAGGTGGCTTGTGCTTGATGCCATCCTTGAACATCCACCAATGCTTGAGTCTCCAATAAGCTCCATTCTTCAAAATTAATGCCACCAAGCCTTGATGGAGTTGCGCACAAGCTAAGGGCTCCCAAAATTGGTCCTCCTTGTACGATCCGGGATCCCACACTTTGTTTTGACACCCGTCTTCAAGTTGATCATCATTATTCCATTTGGGTGCCATAATCTTGGAATTCTCACTCAAGCGACCAAACATCATCCTAGACCCAAGCAATCTATTTCTACACCAACCCTTGCTATTAAGCCTTGAACATGTAACCATCATGAACTTTGATTCACAATGCCAACCACTAACCATCTCCCTTTTGCTCTTAAAGCCACAAAGAGCTATAAGTTGTTCATCTGTCTCAAGCAAACCATATTCAAGTGGAATCATAAAGCTTAGGGATAAGAGATTTACCCACTTGAATGAAAGAATGGATGGTGATGGCTTGGGGAGATGTGTTTCCAATGGCCATACAAGCTCCACTCCCTTGTGTTCTTCCTTGATTACTTTCACCTATAAGCAAGCTTCTTCAATTTTAACCTCTTCCTCTTGGTAGCTTTCTTCCAACTCAATCTCTTCTTCATTGCTTACCAAGGGCATGGGAGGTTGTGCTTCTTCTTCTTTAATCTCCATTTCAAGTCCAATGGGATAGGATTCAATTGTAGATAAGAATTCATCAATGATAGAGTTTATCTCTTGATAAACCTCTTTAAAGTCTTCAACCATGATATGTTTTGGAAGTTGTACACCCTCCTCAACATCAATTTCAAGCTTCTTGGAAGAGGGCTCCATGATGCTACATTCCCATGGACTTTTAACATCTCCTAAATCTTCAACCACTTCTTCCTCTTCTTCAAAAATCATTGCTTCCTCCAATTGTTTCAATACAAAGTCCCACTCCTTATTCTCCACCGGAGTTTCTAATCTCTCCTTCATGCTACACTCTTCTATTGATTCTTCACAATTGGCAATGAAAGTGCCTTGAGTGCATGAGTATCGGGAGGCTAAAGTGTTTACTACCTTGATCAAGGCGACCGTGGATTCTTGTACCTTCCTTTTTATCTCTTCTTGCCTTTGAAGGAATAAAGCGAGAGAATCATCCATTGGGGCTTGGGGTGGATAGGAGGGTTCGTCATTTTGGAGAAAGGGTTCATGATAGGAAGGTGATTCTTCTTGGTGGAAATATGGAAGTGGTGTATATTGAGGTCGTTCTTGGGAGTAAACGGGTAGGAATATGGGTGGTTCTATGGGTTTTCTCTCATAATGGTCACAAGGATGAGGTAAGGGTGATTGGTTATATGATGGATGAGGGTCATAGGAAGGTATTTGGTAGAAAAAGGCTTGTAAGTATGGTTAAAGGCTATGTTGAGGAAGGGGTTCAAAGGTATATGGTGGTGGTTGTTGACAACTACAATGAGGATCACCACATCCAATAGATCGATATGCATTAGAAGTGGAATTATACCTATAAGAAACCAGCGGAGGTTTTTGCCATGAAGATTGAGCATATGCTTGAGGCTCCTCCCATCTATGATTGTTCCATCTTTGATGCATATTATCATTGTAATCTCTACTTTCTACAATGTAGTTGTAACCACAATCATAGCCAAATGGGTGAGAATTCATAGTGAAAAGAGAAAATAAAGACAAAAGCTATCAAGAAATAATGAAACAAAGTCGTAAAACTAGCAAAAACTAACAAGCAATCCAAAAATCAAGATATTCACAATATTCACATATACACAATAACCAATAACAAGGCATACATTTGCAATTCCCCGGCAACAGCGCCATTTTAATGAGTGAATTTTTGGTTGGTATAGAATTTCACAATAAATTCTCGTTGCAAGTATAGTTCTAAACCAACAATGAATCCTCACATCAAATTTAATATGGTTGTCACTAGTTCTACCCCAATAAAAATAACCAAGAGTATTAATCCTGGGTCGTTCTCCCTATGAATTACAATGAAGTGCTTTATTATTGGCTACGAAGGAATGTTTTGGGGTTTTTGTAATAAGGGGTGATAAACCACTATTTTATGGTTTATCTTGTGTTTAATTGAGTGGTTTTCATCAAGTCTTCACCCACTTATTCATATCATTTGCATTATTTTATAATCCCTTCCTAGTACTATTTTATGATTGAAAACTTGCTTCCTAGAGATCTTTAATTAGTATATTTTAATTCTCCTTTATACCATTCGATGCCGTGATCCATGTGTTAAGTGTTTCAGGCTTTATAGGGCAGGAATGGCTTAGAAAATGGAGATGAAGCTTGCAAAAATGGAAGGAACACAAGAAACTAAGGAGATGACCAGCGAGCACCGACGCGCCTACATGGCTCACGCGAGCGCGCAGAATGGAGAAAATTGCAGAGACACGTGCGCGTGCCTGACGCGTACGCGTGGAATGGAGTTCTGCAAGATGATGCGCACGCATGGACGACGCGTGCGCGCGACAAGGAAAACTCCAAATGATGCGCACGCGTGACTAACGCGTACCCGTGACCTGCGCGATCTGCAAAAATAACAGAAAACACTGGGGGCAATTTCGGGCCGCGTTTTGACCCAGTTTTCGGCCCAGAAATACAGAATAAAGCCAGGGAACATGCAGAGACTCGAGAGATGGATATACACAATGACATATTCTCATTAGGATATTTTTTTTAGGTTTTTAGATATGAATTTAGAGAGGATTACTTTTCCTCTAGGTTCTCTTTTACATTCATAGTTTATTTAGTTTTGCTTTTGGATACTGAAGAATCATTATCTCCGTTGAAGACACTATTCTAGTTTGTTTCCTTACTTACTCTTCTATTTATTCCATATTCTTAATTCTTGTTTAGAGTAGTAATTGGATTATTTTCATGGATTGTTAGTGAAAAGGATTACTTTTATCTTTAATTAATTTTCAAAGCTTTATTTTATTCAATTTATCATGTCTTCTTCTTATATTTTTATGAGCGTTTCATTCATGTCAATGGAGTAGATTCCATACTTGACAGGGGGTTGATTAAAAGGGGACACTTGAGTTGGAAGGCTTAAGTGCTTATTAAACTGGAAGTTGTTGGCTAGTTCTGTATTTACTAACGCTAGACCTTCCCAAGGGAGAGGACTAGGATTTGTGAATAAGAATTAGCTCAATCACTTGACTTTTCTTTATTTAGTAAGGGTTAACTAAGTGAAAACAACAACCTTTTCAATACTACACTTAAGAAATCCCAACAAGGATAGAACTTCCAATTAATCATTCCCCCAGTCAAGGCTTTTTATCTAGAATATTAATAATCATTCTTAGTTTTTATTGCTTTGATTTACAATTATTTAATTGCTCATTATCCAAACTCAAACTCTCTTGAAAACTCCTGATTAATAAATTAGCATCCTTTCTTGCAACTCGTTGGGAGACGACCTGGGACTCATACTCCCAGTATTTTTATTCTAATTTTTGTGACACCTTTCTAAATTGGTGAGGCAGATTTTAGCTGGTTAAGAGCTATACTTGCAATGCTGTTCTTATATTACAATCTCTTAATTGGCCTAACTTCTGCCACGCACCATGGGGTAAGAAATGTAAATAGCAAAAGAAATAAGCTAAATACTAAGAAAGTTCTTGGCAAGGAATGAGAATTAGAAGTCGTATCCATATTATCATCATCAATTGTGACAAGAATTGTCTATTGCTCCACTTAGTTAATCTCTAATTATGAAGGAAAGTCAAGTGGATATAATCAACTTGAGTCCACAAGTCCTAGTCAAATCCTAAGGAAAGACTAGCTTTAGTGGCATTCTAGTCAACTAGCAACTTCCAATTATCAATCAACAAAAGAGTTTGATAACTCAAGAGTGTCCAATTACTCAACCCAAGACAAGAGGATAAAAATCTACTCTAAAATCCAACCAATCATTTTATCAAATACTTGGAAAGCATAAAAGGAAAGCATAATAAAATGATAAGAAATATAAAATCTAACAATACCAAATGCAAGGAAATAACAATAACAAAGCAATTAAACAATAAAGAAACATAAAACATGAAATTGTATTAAAGGAAATTAAAATCAACAAAGTGCTCATAGATATGAAGGTAGCAAAATAGAAGAAATTAACAAGAAGAACTAAGAGGACAAAGATGTAGCAACAAGAAATTGAAATAAAAAGTAGATGAAAACAATAATTAAAATCTAGATCTAAGAAGAGATTTGAGTCTAATCTAACCTAATTCTAGAGAGAAGAGAGAGCTTTTCTCTCTAGAATTCTAACCTAAAACATGATAAAAACTAAACTATGACTACTTGGTTCATCCCCCTTCAATCCTTGGGTTCAATAGCATCAGAAATGAGTTGGATTGGGCCCAAAATGAGCTAGAAATCGCTGGCCACGAGTTCTTAAAAATGGCCCATGCTGTTCCTGCGACACGCACGCATGGACGACGCGTGGGTGTAGCCTAAGTGCAAGGCAACTATAGTAATATGCATATCATTTTGAAGCCCCGAATGTTAGCTTTCCAACGCAACTAGAACCGCCTCATTTGAACCTCTGTAGCTCAAGTTATGATCGATTTAGTATGAAGAGGTCAAAATTGACAGATTAGCAATTCCTTCATTTCTTTATGAGTTCTCCCACTTTGCATGCTTTTTCTTCATTCCTTCAATCCAATCTTTGCCTTCTAAACCCGAAATCACTTAACAAACATATCAAGGTATCAAATGGAATTAAAGTGACTTAAATTTATCATTTTTTTGGTCTAAAAAGCATGTTTTCACTCTTAAGCACAATTTAAGGAGAATTTACAAAACCATGCTATTTTAGTGCATAAATATGGGAAAAGTTGATAAAATCCCCTAAATTAAGCACAAGATAAACTACAAAATTGGGGTTTATCATTCATTTCCTTGGCATGCCTCGCCCATTGAAATCTTTATGGGTTCTTCTCTGGAATTATTGATTGGCGTGCCACGCCCAATAGCTGGCATGCCACGCCCATTCAGATTGTTGGCATTTGCACCAAGTGACACACCTGGTACACACACCCGGCTCCCATTTCTTGCTTCCTCCCTCTTTTGTTGCTATTTTCACCTGAAATTCAAACAAGGCCCCTTTCAAAGAAATGTACCATCAAATTCATCATTCAGTTCAAGAAATTGCACTAATTGAATGAGATTTTACTACTTCTATGGTCCTTTTAGATAAGAGAAAGAGGTAGATGATGCAAGTCATCACAACACCAAACTTAAGTTTTGCTTGTCCCCAAGAAAATCAATGTGAATTGTTTTTAATTAATTGATAATTGACCGTTAAAAGAATGTATTCACAATTAAAGATAGAGGTTGAGTATCAACTCATGCATGAACCTTGTTATTGATTCCATATCACAATGAACTCCTAGACTTTTGAGGACCCTTTTTAGTGCTTGCCTCTAGAGTCCTTTCTATTGATTGTTACCATGAAGTAGTAAGTTTTATTTATTTTTTATTGTTCTTTTCTTTTCATTCCTCTTTTGTTTCCTTGATTGACCACAACTCTAAGTGTTTTGTCTCAAGACGACCCTTTAGATTAAGCTTTCAATTAGCACTCCTAAACCAGTTGGTTTTAGGGTACTAGGTGTTGAAACACCCCTAAGAATTTACTTGCTCAGGTCTCTCTTCTTGACACATCTTCACCACAAGCATCTACCAGGATCTTGGCTCTTTGAGCTATTTGTTTCTTTCTTTTATCCTAGTAGTTGATGCTCAGAGCCTTGGGTGTTTTTCTTACTACTTCTTGGTTCTATGGATATTCAAGGGTAATCCTTGGCATATACTTGTTATGTCCTCTATGTCTAGTTGTTCATCATGGTCTATTTACTTCCAGCTTTTTATTCATGATTAAATACTTGTCCCTCATCTCTAAATTTGAATTATCTCACTTGGGTCTTAGTCTCTTACTCTTATTTTTGTAACAACTCATCACTGATTCTTTTATGGAAACAAACAAACTTTATTGATGCACTGAAAACTTAAGAAAATGACATTTTCTTTCTCAAATTAAAAACAGAAATTCAAAGGACTCATACACAGATTTCAAACTCATAAACAAACAACTACTATATCAAAATAACTACTGGACAGTAAATTGTGAAGATAGTTTTCAACCATGGGACTCAACAACCTTTATATTCTTAAGCAGCTTCAATGCATAGGTCCCTTCCCCTTATCCTTCTTCTTGGAAGACTCATCACCATCCTTCTTCTTTGTGGAGGCTCCTTCTTATACAGGAGTGTCTTTTGGCTTCCAAAAGCCTAGCCTCCTCATGAATGTTCTTTCATCTTCCTTGTGCTTAGCTAGTATCTCCTCTTGGCTAGCACTTATCTCTTCCATTCCTATTATGAAAGTTGGATAGTCAGTGTTAAGAGTGGCCACCACATTACACAAGTGATTCAGCTTCGCTTGTGTGTTTATGTCATATTGTCTCCTTGATGTGGTCCTAGCCTCATAGAGGGACCTAAATTCAGCAAGGTTCCTCTGTTGCACTTGATTTTGCTCCATTATCTTGTTGAGGCTACCTTGCATTTCTTCCTAATGGAACTGTCCTTGTTGCTCATTCATGTACTCCACACTTCTTTGGAGTTGTTGGATACTCTCTTGCATTTGCTCCCATTGTTTTTGCTGCTCCCTAAGTTGAGTAACGTCTTCTCGCAGATGGTTGATGTCCCCTTTCATTTGTGGATGTCTCCTTGCATTTCTTCCCAATTAAATCCTTCCTAGAATTGTGCTTGGAAATGTGGAATTGGTGCTAGCAGCTGTGGATGTGGTGCTTGGATGTATGCTTCCTCTTGTTGTGGTGGCCCTTGTGGCTGTTGCACTTGAGCCGTGTGTTCCTTGGCTCTTTGTAGTGGGTTGATAGCCACCACTTTCTCCATTTTCTTGGCAGTTATTGGTTTGTCTTGCTCAACTAATGTTTCATCAATGACCTTCTCCACTCCAACCTAATCACAAAGTTGCTGAATGATGCTTGAGAAGGCAAGTCTTGTGCTATCTTTGGTGCTTTTCAGCACCCTGTGGATATTGGTTGCTATCATCTCTGCCACATTGATGTTCTCCCCCTTCATTATGCTGTAGATTAGTACAGCATTTTCCAAAGTAACCTTCGAAGGGTTGGAGGTGGGGTTGAGGGATCACCTCACAAAGTCTAACCATCCTCTAGCTTGAGGGCACAAGCCTATTCTTCTCAGCTGGTTTGGCCTTCCATCTTTTTCATTAATCCACTGGACATTGATGACACAAATCTCATTCAAGATCTCTTCAAACCCAGGATCAATTTGTTTCACCCTTTCTTCATGACTTCGGGTGAAACTTGTGCACTTTACCTTCAGCATTCTGTCTAGGTTGGCAGGGCTATAGTTAATGCTCTTCCCCCTCACATAGCTTTGGTAGTCATGTGGTTTCCCAGGTTGAGGAATGGCATTCGCATAGAATTCCCTCACTAGGCTTTCCACCACCTTCTTTGGTGGGTTGCACAAGAGTGCCCAGCCTCTATTATTGATTTCGATGTTGTTCTCCCTATGCACATCTCTTCCTAGTTGGAAGCCAACTTCTGAGATTATTTGCCTCTCACTCGCCTACCCATAAAATAGGTTTTGGTGGAAGAATGAGAGGAACTTGATTTCATTGTAGCTTGTGGAGCCCGAGGAAGCCTCCTTGGTCTTTCTCTTCTTTGAACCGGTGGCTCTTGATGGTGCTATTTGGTTGTGATAAGAGGGTTTAAAGAGTGATAAAAAGGGTTGAAACAAGGGAAAGAAAGAAAACAAAGCAAAGGTTTGCTTCAACACCAAACTTAGGACTTGATTGTCCCAATCAAGAAAGCAAGAAACAAGGGAAAGAAAGCAAAACAAAGGGAGATGAGTTTTGGCTAAGAGGAGTTTGAAGTGTGAAGAAGAGGGTTGGGTGAGTGCATTATATAGAGGAGGGAGGGAAGATTCTGGAAGGTGTGAAATGGGCAAAAATTTTAAAGCTTTCACACTTGGGAGTGGCGCCCAGCGTGGGGAGAGGCGCCAACCCCTAAACTGTTCAGTTTTCTTCTGAATTTTGAGTTCCAAAGTGTGAAGTACACTTTGACTCCTTGACTTGATGAGTGTTCAATGCCATGTGGGTCCCACCTCTTCCTGAAAATTCAGTTACAACCCTCATTAGTGATAAAAAAATTGCTTCAATTTCCTCTTGTTAAATAGCAATTAATATGTGTCTTTTGGACACCAAACTTAAGTTCATTGCATATAGTAATTGGTCTTATGATTGAAATTTATTGTGTACAATATGAGTGAAATAAATTTAATTCTTTCATACTCATCCACTTCCATTTCATATGTACACAATTAATTATCCCCTTTATTCATCCCATCAATATACTATATGCATTAGGATATTAATTAATTGGGCTGAGCTTGAATGAACATATGGATCTCTCTTAGTGGTGGCCACACCAAACATAATTTTGGGCTTACTTCTTGAGATTAATTCAGTTGTGTGTTATGTAAGCTCAAAATAAGTGGTTTGGTGGCCACCCCAAACTTAGCTCTTTAGTTAGTTTCTCAACCCAATTAACAACATCATTTATTGTAGCAAGCAAGGTTGCACTTTCAGCACACTAGAAACTATTGGAGCTTAAATCAAAGAAACTATCAACCATATATATAATGATTAAAACTAAAAAAACAAACAACCTAAGTGACTAAACATAAAGTAGTCTAAAAAAGCTTGAAATTGAAAGGATATGAATGTTGGGGTGCCTCCAAACTAGCACTTCTTTAACGTCACTAGCGTGACGGTTCTTCCTCTTCAGCTGAGGTTGTAATTCATTCTTTGCTCATCCAATGAGTCTCCCAAGTAGTGCTTAAGCCTGTGGCCATTGACAGTGAAAGTTCTCTGTGTTTTGTCATCCATGAGCTCCACATGACCATAGGGAGAAGCCTTAATGACTGTAAATGGTCCAGATCATCTTGACTTCAACTTTCCTGGGAAAAAATTGAGCCCTGAGTTGTACAATAGCACTTTTTGACCCTCCACAAACTCTCTTCTTGCCAGCTTTTGATCATGCCATTTCTTTGTTTTCTCCTTGTAAATCTTGCCATTTTCATATGCTTGAGATCTGAATTCTTTTAGCTCATTGAGCTGCAGCAATCTTCTTTCTCCAGCAGCTTGATTATCAAAGTTCAACATCTTTAGAGCACAAAATGCTCTATGTTCAAGATGCACTGGTACATGACAAGCTTTTCCAAACACTAATTGGTATGGAGACATACCAATAGGTGTCATAAAAGCTATTCTATAAGCCCATAATGCATCATCTAGCTCCTAGGACCAATCTTTTCTTGCATTCCCAACAGTCCTCTCAAGGATTCTCTTGAGCTTTCTATTTGAAATTTCAGCTTGACCATTAGTTTGTGGATCGTATGGGGTTTCTACCTTGTGCTTAACACCATATTTGAGGAGGAGTGTCTCAAGTTGCCTGTTGCAAAAGTGAGTTACCCCATCACTTGTAAGAGCTCTTGGAACCCCAAACTTGCTAAATATGTTCTTCCTCAAGAAATTAATCACCACCTTGTTGTCATTTGTTGATGTTGCAATGGCTTTCACCCATTTGGATACATAGTCCACAGCCACCAATATGTAGTTGTTTGATTATGAAGGTGGGAATGGTCCCATGAAATCAATCCCCAACATCAAACAAATCCAATTCTATGATAAATCTCTGTGGCATTTCATTCTTCTTGGGTAGGTTGCCAGCCCTTTGACACTCATTGCACTTTGTCACAAACTCCTTTGCATCCTTGAATATTGTAGGCCAAAAAAATCCACACTGTAATACCTTGGCTGCGGTCCTTTCTCCACTAAAATGTCCTCCATAGGTGGATCCATGGCAGTGCCAAAGGACCTCTTGTCCTTCCTCATGAGATATGCATCTTTTTAAAATCCTATCAGCACACTTCTTAAAGAGGTAAGGCTTATTCCAAATGTAATTCTTGGCATCATTGATGAGCTTCCTTTTTATGTGCTTGTTGATGTTAGAAGGTAACTCTCAATGGCCTTGAAGTTTGCTATATCTGTAACCCATGGGGCCTTTTGAATCATCATCAGTTGCTCATCCGGAAAGCTCTCATTTACCCCAGGGCTGTGTGCTTCATTCTCCTCATGTGGGATCCTTGATAGATGGTCAGCCACCTTATTTTCTGCTCCACTTCTATCTTTGATTTCAATGTTGAATTCTTGAAGTAGTAGGATCCATCTTATCAATCTGGGCTTGGATTCTTGCTTGGTTAACAAGTATTTGAGAGCTGCATGGTCAGTAAACACAATAACTTTAGAACGAATGAGATATGATATGAATTTATCAAATGTAAAAACTATAGCAAGAAGTTCTTTTTCTGTGGTGGTGTAGTTCCTTTGGGTTTCATTAAGAACCTTGCTAGCATAGTAGATGACATGCACTAGCTTGTCTCTCCTTTGTCCTAAAACAGCACCAATAGCAAAATCTGATGAATCACACATTATTTCAAAAGGTAAGTCCCAGCTAGGTGGTGCTATAATAGGTGCAGAGGAGAGCTTGCTTTTAAGCTCATCAAAAGCTTGCATACATTCTCTATCAAATATGAATGGTACATTAGAGACAATTAAGTTACTTAAAGGTTTGGCAATCTTTGAAAAGTCTCTAATGAACCTTCTATAAAACCCAGCATGTCCCAAGAAACTCCTAATTGCTTTGACATTGCAAGGTGGAGGTAACATTTCAATCACTTCCACCTTGGCTCTATCTACCTCTATGCCTTTCTTAGAGATTTTACGGCGAAGGACTATCCCTTCGGTAACCATAAAATGACACTTTTTCCCAGTTCAAAAATAGGTTAGTCTATTGGCATCTCTTGAGCACCAAGACAAGATGGTGTAGGCAATTAGGAAAGGAGTCACCAAACACTGAAAAATCATCCATGAAAACCTCAATAAACCTCTCAATCATATCAGAAAAAATGGACAGCATGCACCTTTGGAATGTAGCAGGTGCATTGCACATAATAAAGGGCATACGTATGTATGCAAAAATACCATAAGGGCAAGTAAAAGAAGTCTTCTCTTGGTCTTTAGGATCCACTACAACCTAGTTGTAGCCTGAGAATCCATCCAAAAAATAATAGTACTCATGTCCAGCAAGCCTCTCCAATATTTGGTCCATGAATGGTAGAGGGAAATGGTCCTTCCTTGTGGCTTCATTGAGCTTTCTGTAGTCTATAACATGCGCCATCCAGTCACTGTTCTTGTTGGTATTAACTCATTTCTTTCATTTGGCACAACTGTGATCACCCTTTCTTGGGAACTACTTTAACTGGGCTCACCCAAGGACTGTCTAAGATGGGGTAAATCACACCTGCTTGCCATAACTTCAGCACTTCTTTTTGCACCACTTCCTTAATTATTGGATTCAATCTTCTTTGTGGCTGTATTGAGGGCTTGGCATCCTCCTCAAGAAGGATTTTATGCATGTATATTGAAGGGCTGATCCCTGATGTGTGGAAAATGATCCAACACAAAACTCACCGGCAAGTGTACCGGGTCGCATCAAGTAATAATAACTCACATGAGTGAGGTCGATCCCCCAGGGATTGAAGGATTGAGCAATTTTAGTTTAGTGGTTGATTTAGTCAAGCGAATCAAGTATTGGTTGAGTTGTGTGTAATTGACAGAAACTAAATTGCTTGAAATATAAAGGGAGAGGGGTAAATTGCAGGAAATTAAAGAGCAAAGAAAGTAAATAAGCTGGATCTTAGGCTCCGTTTGGTTGATGTATAGGATGAGACATAGACACAAAGACACAGACATTAAAGACATAGACATAAAATATTTGTGTCTATGTATTGTGTTTGGTAAAAATAATGAACAAGACACAAATATTTGAAAAAGACTAAATTACCCTTCATTTAACCACAATTTTATCAACACCACTGAACACCTATCACCTCAAACGCTACATATCATTATCATTAAATTTTTATTTCTTTTCATATTTTTTTTCTTCTAATATCATCTTAAATTATCATTCAAATATTAAATATACAGTTTTTTTGAAAAAAAATAGAAAACCAAAGCCTAAAATTTATCAAAGATTAATTAAAATTTAAATAAATAAAAAATTAAATGTATAATTTTTTTTTGAAAAAAATGGGAGAACAAATTTGGTTGTAAAATATAAAAGAGGAAGTAAAAAAAAGAAATATTTGAAGAGATAAGAGGACAAATTTTGAAAATTAAAAAATTGAATAAGGGTAAAAGAGTAAAAAATTAGTGTCTCACAAGTTGTGTCTCAGTGTCTCATCAAATTGGAGGTACACAAATTTAGTGTCTCCGTGTCCATCCGTGTCCTCCCGTGTCCATCAAAATTCTGTATCTCACCAAACCAAACAGCAGACATGTGTCACTGTGTCCATGTCTCATTGAGACATGGACATCAACCAAACACTACCTTAAAGAACAAGTAATATAAATTGCAGAAACTTAGATTGCAAGAAATGTAAATGGCTGAATCTAAAAGTGCAAGAAATGTAAATTGCTTTAATTATAAAAGGGATTGGGAGTTGGGATTGCAGAATTTAAACAAGAACAAGTGAATTGCAATTAAACAGAAGAGCAAAAGATGAATTGAATTGAAATAGATCTCAAACAGAGAGGTAAAATGCTTTGAGAAGTAAACAGAAAGGATGCTTAATTTGCAGCAAAATAAAAGATGGTTGAAGATCTCAGGGGTGGAAGAGACTAGATAACAAGTCTAGATCTCAAATCCTTCCTTGATCCAAAAAGAACAATTGCAAAAGAAGTAAAGAAAAGCAAATTGCAGAAATAAAGAGAAGATGAAGCAATAAACAGAATTTAAATTCAAATCCCAATTCCTTGAATTATGCAGAAAACTAAAACAGAGGGATCTCAAAGTGAGATTGAAACAGAATTTCTTCAATTCTCCACTTAAGATCCAAGACAAGAAGTAAAGAGTGCAGAAGCAAGAACAAGGAAGAAGAGAGATCAATTCTCCTTCCCAATTCTCTAAGATCCAAATTTAAAAGTAAAAAGCTCAGAAATGAAAAATGACAATTAAAAGGAAAATTCAAAGTAAAGTCTAGAGGTGTCAAAAGGTTTTCATTACATTAAACTAGCTCCTATTTATACACTTTCTATTCTTGGATTTTGGAATTTGGATGGGCTTTTGATTTGGTGAAGAAATGAATTAATTTGGATTTTTAGTTCAATTTTCAGCCTATGGTGCACCTCCCAGGGAAGAGTTCGGCTCTTGGCAAGAGCTTTGGCCAAGAGCTTTGGTTCCCTTTCCTTCCAATGTGTTGCGCACGGTTCCTTGTGACAAGAGAACAAAGCTCTTTGCAAGAGCTTGAAAGCTCTTGGCAAGAGCTTTACTTGTCCTTGAGGTCCTTGGTTCAAATCTTGGGTGGAGCACTTGTGGAGCTAATTTCCTTGGCACTAGAGAAGCCCCCAAAGTCTTGCTTCCTTGAGGTGCTGTAACGTCCCGTCCAACAAAATACCTTGCTTAAGTAAGGGTATTTCCACTAGAAAGAACATTACGTAACCTTCTCTAGTATTAACTACTTAATTATCGAGCCTTTATATCGAGTTCGCGTTTCAGTTTTAAGAAAATTCCAAAAAATTTTGTTTTTTTATTCATTAAAGTCATAATTCAAACATTCACAAATAATAATAATCACATAAATATTATAGAAAATAATTCTTATACATAAGAAGTCATATAACCCAAATACAACACCTACCCCTCTATTAAAATAAAACCTCAAAGGACAAGAGCGAGGGGACTCTATGAAAGCAATTAAAACCATAAAGAAAGCCTACTGATCGCTCGCAGCTTCAAATTGCATCTTCAAACCTGTCGCTAAAAGGGTGGAAAATTTGGGGGTGAGAACCAAACCACATGTTCTCAGTAGAGGTCGAGAATGCCGTGAAAGTAAAGAATAAAGCGCAAATAGTTAACTGCATTCATAGACATCTAAAAGGAAACTAACTTTCTTTAAAATCATTAGTTAATTACTCAATATCCTAAATCCATATTTTTCTTGTAAAACTTTTAAAGTTTCCTAGACTGTATGAATGACCAACCTGACCCAGTCATAGGTTCATTAAGTCTATGCTGAACCAGTTTGATTTTTCATACCTTACTAGACCATAACATAAAAGAAGTTACCTACGCGGTATAAATGATCATCCTGCTCCAAGCATAGGTTCATTAACATTACAATATACCAAATAACAACTCAACGGCAACAAATCCAACATAACCCATTAAAATTCAGAAATTCTCAACAATTAGTCATCAAGCAATTCCCAATCCACATAATCAATTAATATCACAAATCAACAATTCCAAATCACAATCTCAACCATTCCAATCACAATTTCAGCCACAATTCAATAATTACATAATCAATCAATTACTCACAGCTATTAAATCTATTTGCAGTTATTCAATAAACCTTGTAGGCATTCTTAAATTGAAATCATTTTAAACCCCCTACCTCAGTTAGTCGAAACCGTTGAATTTAAATGTGGCGATCCCCTTCTCTTTCCAGTTTACAATAGCTAGTACTGCCGGAACAGTAGCAGTAACCTCAGTTCTTCTGGGGAAGCAACAACAATGACATCGGTGGTTCCGGATAAGGACAGCAATACCGAACAAAGACAGTAATGATTGGCAGCTAAAGAAGATCAAGAAAACGAGGCATGTTATAGTCAAGGCAATAGCAAAACAAATAATGGCAACAGAACACAACTCAATGCTACCAGGGAAAAGCAGAATAGAACAGCAACGGCAGAGTAACCTACGATGAACATGAAGCATGGAGGCGATGGAAACAATGGCGGCGGACCTTCGGTGCCAACGACGCGGTGATAACAGAGATCAGACGTGACAGAGCGGGTGGCACTGGCAGCCTCTTCTTTCTCCCCTGCGAGCTTCCTTCCTCACGCATCTCTTCTCCCTCGCGAGAGTAATGACATCGCAACAGCAGCGGTGTGACGGGTTCGGTGGAGGCACAACGATGGTGACGCGAAGTGCAGCTTCGATAGTGATGAAGGCGCGACAGAGACACAGCGGTGCTACCCTTCGCGCACAAGCTCTCCTCGTGTTTGTCCTCTCCCTCGCGAGCGTTCAGCTCCTCAACGGCTTCAAATCTGATGGCGATGTGACCTTGCTTCAGCGCTGGTGATGGCAAGGCGAGTTAGCAACGGCTGCATGGCGATGGGCATGAATAACGGCGCAGGCGAAGTGCTGCGGCGGCGAGCTGGACAGCGCAAAGTGCAGCTCCCTCTTCTCTGATTCCAAGCTCTCTGTTCTCCCTTTCCATTTCTTTGTTTCTTTCTTTTGTTTGGGTGTTGGTGTTTTGGAAGAAAGATGGGGTGGAGGCTGCGTTCTGAGGCTGGGGAAAAGGGGAAAATTAGGATTAGGGTTTCTGATTTCCAATTTGGGAATTAGGGTTAGAAATCAGGGATTTTATAAAGGAATAAAGGATAGCTATGAAAGAAGTGGTACAGAAGGAAGTCATGAAGCTTTGGCAAGGAGGGGTGATCTACCCAATTTCGGATAGCCCATGGGTCAGCCCCGTCCAAGTGGTCCCCAAGAAAGGAGGAATCACTGTAGTACCCAATGAGAGGAACGAACTCATTCCTACAAGGACCGTCACAGGATGGCGGATGTGCATAGACTACAGAAAACTCAATGAAGCTACAAGAAAAGATTATTTCCCCCTTCCTTTCATGGATCAGATGTTGAAAAGACTTGCAGGACATGCATATTATTATTTTTTTATGATTATTCAGGATATAACCAAATAGTGGTTGATCCGAGAGACCAAGAGAAAACCTCATTCACTTTCCCATATGGAGTGTTTGCCTACAGGCGCATGCCATTTGGGCTATGTAATGCACCTGCAACTTTTCAACGCTGCATGCTCTCCATTTTCTCAGACATGATAGAGAAATTCATTGAAGTCTTTATGGACGACTTTTCAGTATTCGGAGTTTTTTTTCTAATTGCCTAAATCACCTGGCCCTGGTATTAAAAAGATGTCAAGAGACCAACTTGGTCTTGAATTAGGAGAAATGTCACTTTATGGTGACAGGAGGAATAGTTCTTGGTCATAAGGTTTCTAACCAAGGCATTGAGGTAGACAGAGCTAAGGTGGAACTCATTGAAAAATTACCCCCACTAAGTGATGTCAAGGCAATTAGGAGCTTTTTAGGGCATGATGGCTTTTACAGAAGGTTTGTTAAAGATTTTTCAAAGATAACCAAGCCCTTAAGCAATCTCCTTGTATCTGATACACCATTTGTCTTTGATGAAAAATGCATGCTAGCATTCGAAAACTTGAAAAAGAGGCTGTCCTCTGCCCCTATCATTTCCCCACCTGATTGGAACTTACCATTTGAACTAATGTGTGATGCATCTGATTTTGCAATTGGGGCAGTGTTAGGACAGAGGAAAGATAACTTGGTCCATGTGATATACTATGCCAGTAAAGTCCTCAATGACACTCAAAGAAATTATACCATTACTGAAAAGGAGTTGCTGGCAATAGTTTTTGCATCTGACAAGTTTAGATCATACCTCATTGGTGCCAAAGTGATCGTTTTCACAGATCAGACAGCACTTAAATATTTGTTTGCAAAGCAAGAATCAAAACCAAGACTAATAAGATGGATCTTGTTGTTCTAGGAATTCAATATTAAAATTAGAGACAAGAAAAGAGTGGAGAACAAAATAGCAGATCACCTATCTAGAATCCCTCATGATAAAGAAGGAACACATGATACAAGTATAAATGAGTTCTTCCCAGATGAGCAGTTGATGATGGTTCACAGAGCACCCTGGTTTGCAGATATTACCAATTTCAAGGCAACTGGGGCTTTACCTCCAGAAATCAACAAACATCAAAAAAGAAAGCTCATCAATGACACGAAGTATTTTGTTTGGGATGAACCATACCTATTCAAGAAGTGTTCAGATGGAATCCTTAGAAGATGTGTTTCAAAAGAAGAGGGAAGAGAGGTCTTATGGAACTGCCATTGCTCGTGCTATGGAGGCCACATTGGAGGGGAAAGAACTGCAGCTAAAGTGTTACAAAGCGGATTCTTTTAGCCCACCCTTTTTAAGGATGCCAAGGAAGTAGCAAAGAACTGCAATGAATGCCAAAGAGCTGGAAACCTAACCAAAAGAAATGAGATGCCACAGAATTTTATCTTAGAGCTGGAACTGTTTGATGTATGGGGAATCGATTTCATGGGACCATTTTCAACCTCATATTCAAACAAGTATATCCTAGTAGCAGTGGATTACGTTTCCAAGTGGGTAGAGGCCATTGCAACCCCAACAAATGATAACAAGGTGGTCATGAACTTCCTCAGAAAGAATATCTTTAGCCAGTTCGGAGTCCCACGAGTGCTCATCAGTGATGGAGGGAGCCATTTTTATAACGGACCACTAGAAGCTCTTCTCCTACGATACGGGGTAAAGCACAAGGTTGCCATACCTAACCACCCCCAAACAAGTGGGCAAACCGAGATATCTAACAGAGAGTTATAAAGGATTCTGGAAAAGACTGTAGGAGCATCAAAAAAAGACTGGTGGAAGAAGTTAGATGATGCTCTTTGGGCATACAGAACGGCATTCAAAACACCAATCGGGATGTCCCCATATCAACTGGTGTATGCAAAGGCCTGTCATTTACCATTGGAGCTTGAACACAAAGCCCTCTGGGCTCTCAAGCTACTAAATCTTGATAGCCTTGCCGCTGGTGAAAAAAGAGTCTTGAAGTTGCAGGAAATGGAGGAGTTTAGATTGATGGGTATTTTGGAAACGAATTTCCAATCACGTAAAACTCACCGGCAAGTATACCGGGTCGCATCAAGTAGTAAAAATCACCTAGAGTGAGGTCGATCCCACAGGGATTGATGGATCAAGCAGCTTTAGTGGGTGATTAGTTTAGTCAAGCTAACATTGAAGTGAAATTTGATGGAATGTATCCAACAGAAAGTAAATGGCAGTGAATTAAAAGTTGCAGAAAGTAAATGAGCAAAATCTTAAATTACAAGAAATGTAAAATGCATGAAATGTAAAGGGGGCTGGGTGCTGGAAATTAAATAAATCAATAGATCAAGCAACTGGAAATTTAAATGAAAGCAGTAAACAGAACTTAGAACAATTGCCGAAGAGTTAAATTGCATGAAAAATAAAAGGGATTGGATGCTGGGAATTAAAACAGAACTGAAAAATAAGACGTGCAGTAAACTAAAGAACTCTCAGGATTTGAAATTCAGAAACAGATTGATTCAATGCCAAAACGGAAATGTAGAAGTGCAGGAGAATTAAAACAGAATTTAAATCTAGCTCAATTGTGAAATCTAAAGGAGAAATTCAAGATCTCAGGAAATCAATGAGACTAGAAAACAAGCAAACAGAAATTGCAGAAGAAAATAGAGAAGAAAGCAGTAAGTACAATTTAGATCCAAATCAAAATTCACTGAAATTATGCAGACAAGCAAACAGAGAGAATTCTCAAGGTGAGATTGAAACAGAATTTCTTCAATTCTCAACCCAAGATTCAAAACAAAAATGAAAACTAAGAGAGAGCTCTCAAATCCTAATGCTCCTTAGTGAAGCCAGCCTCTAATGCTCTCTATTAGAGCCAACCTCCTCCACAAAGATGAAAATGATGCCTTTATATAGGCTTTACAAAGTGAAAATGAAAATGAAAGTGAAATTAAAGACAAATTACAATTAAAAGAAATTCCTATTTTATCTATCTCTTGTGCCTTTGAGTGATGATAATGGGCTTTGCTTGCTTTGGATTTGGGTTGAAGATGGCCCTAATTGATTTCTCTTAGACTTGGAAACAAATCTGTTTGCAATTTGGACTTTGGAGCCTTTAAGTTTGAGTCAAAGTTTGAGGCAAACTTTAACTCAAACGTTGGATTACTGAAATTATGCTGAACGGGATTTATCTGTCACTCACGTTTGAGATCACGTTTGAGATCAAACGTGAACTCAAATGTTCTCCCTCCAAGAACACTTTAGCGTCAACGTTTGCCTCCAAGTTTGAGGCAAACTTGGTCGCAAACGTTGGCCTCCCCTGGTGCATATGCCATCCCAACATTTGCCTCCAAGTTTGAGGCAAACTTGGTCACAAACATTGGCCTCCCCTGGGATACATGTTACTCCAACGTTTGCCTCCATGTTTGAGGCAAACTTGGACGCAAACGTTGGCCTCCTCCAGGGCTAGATGTTGCACCAACGTTTGACCTCAAGTTTGAGGCAAACGTTGGCGCAAACTTGGGCTTCTTCAGCCTTGCTTCCTTGCTTGTGAAAGCCCATGAATGCTAATGCTCATTCATTTATTCATTGGCAATTAAAAATCATGCATGCATTCATTAATTAATTAATAAAGCCAATTGCATTAACGTTGAAAGGGCTTGATATGTTCTTTAGCCAATTGGCTTTAATATTGCATGCTTTTATTGGCTTTATTAATTAATGCCAATGTATTAACGTAGCATTCATTCTTTAATGATCAAATGCTTTATACATGCATTAATTTTATTAGCAATGCTAATTAATGAACTTGAACGTTCATTCATGTAATGCCATGATTCGTTGGCTTGAATGCATGCATAAGGCATATATATCATGCCATGGCTTCATGGTAATGGAGCACGCTTTTAAAAGTGTGTCCTAAGGTTCCAAAGCGTGCCTCAACTCCAAAATGTGCCCAAAATTCCTCTTTTCTTCTTTTTAGCTTATTTTGTGCTCTTTTGCTTCTTTTTCTTCTTATTTCCTACAAAATTTATAAAATCAAAAGATCAAGGAAATATACCATTTAAGCACAAAAGAATATAATAATTAAGCACTAATTATCAATTTCTTGTATGAAAAGGCATAGAAAAATATGACATGGTGACATGTCATCACAACACCAAACTTAAACCTTGCTTGTCCCCAAGCAAGAAAAGAATCATGCAATAAAGATTGACAATCCAAGGTAAGAAGAATAGCAACTCAGTGTTCATGGTAGGCTAGTTTTCTATGCATGCCACAATCACAAAAGAAATATAAATGATTGATGCTTCCATCTAGCTCAATTTATGAAATCTTTTTCTTATATTTCTTCCTTGAAGCAAGCTTTTAATTTTCTTATTAGCTTTTCCTTTTGGGTGCTTTGCCCCATGAGTTAATAACAAAACTACGACTCTAAATGCTTTGTTTTCAAGTATTACCACTTGATACATAAATACCACAAGCTTTTAATTAGAGGACTTCATTAAGCTCATTTGTTTCTTTTCTTGACTCTCTAATCATTGATGCTCAGAGCCTTGAGCTTTGAGGGAGTGCTTTTGCACTTGAGTCTAGCCTTGACTTCTAAGTGTTTTGTTTTCAAGCATTTTACTTGATACATAAACACCACAAGCACTTAACAATTGAATTGTCATTTGTACTCAGAGCCTTCATCTTTCTCATTCTTTCCCTTTTTCTTTCTTGCCTTAATTTGTAATTGCTTTTTCAAGGTTTTCATGATTTCAAAAGATTTCACAAAATATCCTAGATGAAAACTTTAAATAAAATCTAATGCAATTGAGCAACAATTAACCATACTAGCCTTCCAATACTTGTATGCACATGCTAAGTTCTTCTTTAATGCCTTGTTTGTTTATGATCATGATACTTTACTGCTTTAAACTTTACAAAACTCAAGTTGATAGTCATAATGGCATGGCAACATGTTACAAATCAAGATGCAGGCTATGCTTATCCATACCACACATGTAAACAGGGAAGATAAAGACAATCATGCAATTTAAGTGCTGGAAACAAATGAGAGAAAAAAAACTTTACAACCTTGAAGTTCATCTTCTCTATTGTTGTCATTTTCTTCCCATTCTTCCCTTTCCCTTGCCAAACTCAGAATGCTTGCTCATCCTCAAGCAACAATTAGAACAATGGCTATGGGACTAAGATGGATCATGAATGTCTTACACAATGAAATGTTAGTGGTACATGTGTTCTAAGCAAGCAAAAATAAAGATAAAAATCAAGGCACAAGAGACAGAGACATTGTGATTGCAAACTTAAGAAGGTGTGCATAATACTTTGCATAAAGAACAATTGGCACACCAAACTTAGTGTGACACTTTCACTTGGAATTGATGCAAGTGTCTAGCAGATATTGGAACCAAATTTTGTTGCATGGCAACACCAAAATTAGAATGCAATCACATGTTCATTTTATTTGAACTAAGACTAAGCAAATGAAACTGTTATTTGTTAAATACAATCACCAAGTGAAGAATCTGTCATGAATAAGGACTTCTTGGTGATGTATTAATTAAAATAGTTAAGAAGCAAAATAAGTGAAAGCATTCAAAACAAAGAAATAACTAGAGTAAACAGAATAACAAAGTGTCAAACCAAAAAAAAATTAACACTACAAAGGCATTATGGTTATGCAGACAAGTGGTGCTGCTGGATGACTTGCATAGAAAAATAAGTGGCACACCAAACTTAGAATCTTAGTGTGACACTTCCATGTAGAATTGATGCCATCATCCAAAGGAATTGAAAACAAATTGTTTCACGGCAACACCAAACTTAGAATGTAACCATATGCCAATTTATTGAATTTAAACAAAGCACAGAAAGAAAACAAAGCAGAGAAGAAATGTTACCTACGGTTGGGTTACCTCCCAACAAGTGCTCTTTTAGTGTCATTAGCTTGACATGTTGTTCTTCACTTTCTTCCTCTTCTTCCAGTTTGTTAAGAGGAATGACCTTAAGAGGGGAGAAGATTCAGCTACTGTCCCTTGTCTTGGCCTTTCCTCAGCAAGCTTCCTTTTGCGAATGGCTTGATTGATCTTGCTTACTAAATCAGGGACAGGATTGATGCTCTTGCTAGTTGCCTTCACTCCTTTGGATTCAAGACTTGGTTGCTGTGTGATTATTGGAATTTTGTATTCATCCAGAGCCTTTTGAATTGGTGGTTCCATGAGCTTTTCTTCTATGTACTTCTTTGCTTCACTTGAGTTTGGAATTCTTTGGTTGTCCTTCTCACTTTCTTGCTCTTCCACTTCCTCCCTTGCACTCAACATTTGACTTAATAGCTTTTTCATTGAGGAGATTTGTTGATCTTCCTAACATTTCTTCATCTCCTCTTCATATCTTTTAATCTCAAATTCAATTGTTGAGACTTTTTGGTCCAGGGGAGTTTGAGGAGGTTATGAGTGTTCAGGTTCTCTTGTCATCTCAAGTGCAGTTTCAGGTTCTAATACTTTCACCACCTCTTCCTTTTTTTCAATTTCACTTGACACAGGGACCTTGTGTTCTTGTTTTTCCATTTTCTCCTTCCTTGCATTCAACAATTGGCCTACCTTCACTTCCATGTTTTTGAGGGAGTTTTCTAGTTCTTTCTGGTATTTCTCTTTCTCCTCCGTAAATCTTTTGAGCATGGACTCAAGCTTTGAGAGTCTTTGGCTATTGGAAGTTTGTTTGGGTGGTGAGTTTTGAAAGGGGCTTTCTATTGAAGCATGGTCAAGTGATGATATCTTTGGATGAATATCATATGAAGCATTAGAATTCCCTTCCTAGCCACCATTAGAATCATGACTTGCATCATTTTGTGGTGGAGGGAAATATCCCATATGGTTTTCTTGCTCATCTTGTGTCTCTAAAGCAAATCTCCATGGATTGGAGTGCTTAGAATTTGTATTTTCTTGGTGATATTCCCAGCCACCATTAGAGATTGATGATGGTGGGTGATATCCCATAAAATTTTGTTTGACCATAAGATGAGTTGAACTCCATTTATATTTTCTAAAATGCAACATCAATTAAATTTGAAATTCATCTCACAGAGAAGGATTTCTTAGTGAGGCAATAACTCGAACACCTTGTTTTCAACTTAAAACAAAAAGCAAAAATAAAGAAAATGCTTGATCTAGACTTCTCACCCACTTAATCATTGTTGATCTAAATCAATCCCCCGCAACGGCACCAAAAACTTGATGGGTATTTTGGAAACGAATTTCCAATCACCTAAAACTCACCAGCAAGTATACCGGGTCACATCAAGTAGTAAAACTCACTTAGAGTGAGGTCGATCCCATAGGGATTGATGGATCAAGCAACTTTAGTGGGTGATTAGTTTAGTCAAGCTAACATTGAAGTGAAATTTGATGGAATGTAGCCAACAGAAAGTAAATGGCAGTGAATTAAAAGTTGCAGATAGTAAATGAGCAAAATCTTAAATGACAAGAAATGTAAGTTGCATGAAATGTAATGGGGGCTGGGTGCTGGAAATTAAAGAAATCAATAGATCAAGCAACTGGAAATTTAAATGAAAGCAGTAAACAGAACTTAGAACAATTGCCGAAGAGTTAAATTGCATGAAAAATAAAAGGGATTGGATGCTGGGAATTAAAACAAAATTGAAAAATAAGACGTGCAGTAAACTAAAGAACTCTCAGGATTTGAAATTCAGAAACAGGTTGATTCAATGCCAAAACGGAAATGTAGAAATGCAAAAGAATTAAAACATAATTTAAATCTAGCTCAATTGTGAAATCTAAAGGAGAAATTCAAGATCTCAGGAAATCAATGAGACTAGAAAACAAGTCTAGATCTCAATTCCTTCCTTGATCCAACAGAGAATAATTGCAGGAAAAATAGAGAAGAAAGCAGTAAGCACAATTTAGATCCAAATCAAAATTCACTGAAATTATGCAGACAAGCAAACAGAGAGAATTCTCAAGGTGAGATTGAAACAGAATTTCTTCAATTCTCAACCCAAGATTCAAAACAAAAATGAAAACTAAGAGAGAGCTCTCAAATCCTAATGCTCCTTAGTGAAGCCAGCCTCTAATGCTCTCTATTAGAGCCAACCTCCTCCACAAAGATGAAAATGATGCCTTTATATAAGCTTTACAAAGTGAAAATAAAAATGAAAGTGAAATTAAAGACAAATTACAATTAAATGAAATTCCTATTTTATCTATCTCTTGTGCCTTTGAGTGATGATAATGGGCTTTGCTTGCTTTGGATTTGGGTTGAAGATGGCCCTAATTGATTTCTCTTGGACTTGGAAAGAAATCCGTTTGCAATTTGGACTTTGGAGCCTTTAAGTTTGAGTCAAAGTTTGAGGCAAACTTTAACTCAAACGTTGGATTACTAAAATTATGCAAAACGGGATTTATCTGTCACTCACGTTTGAGTTCACGTTTGAGATCAAACGTAAACTCAAATGTGCTCCCTCCAAGAACACTTTGGCGCCAACGTTTGCCTCTAAGTTTGAGGCAAACTTGGTCGCAAACGTTGGCCTCCCCTGGGATACATGTTACTCCAACGTTTGCCTCCAAGTTTGAGGCAAACTTGGACGCAAACGTTAGCCTCCTCTAGGGCTGGATGTTGCACCAACGTTTGACCTCAAGTTTGAGGCAAACGTTGGCGCAAACTTGGGCTTCTTCAGCCTTGCTTCCTTGCTTGTGAAAGCCCATGAATGCTAATGCTCATTCATTTATTCATTGGCAAATAAAAAACATGCATGCATTCATTAATTAATTAATAAAGCCAATTGCATTAACGTTGAAAGGGCTTGATATGTTCTTTAGCCAATTGGCTTTATTAATTAATGCCAATGTATTAATGTATCATTCATTCTTTAATGATCAAATGCTTTATACATGCATTAATTTTATTAGCAATGCTAATTAATGAACTTGAACGTTCATTCATGTAATGCCATGATTCATTGGCTTGAATGCATGCATAAGGCATATATATCATGCCATGGCTTCATGGTAATGGACCACGCTTTTAAAAGCGTGTCCTAAGGTTCCAAAGCGTGCCTCAACTCCAAAATGTGCCCAAAATTCCTCTTTTCTTCTTTTTAGCTTATTTTGTACTCTTTTGCTTCTTTTTCCTCTTATTTCCTACAAAATTTATAAAATCAAAAGATCAAGAAAATATACCATTTAAGCACAAAAGAATGTAATAATTAAGCACTAATTATCAATTTCTTGTATGAAAAGGCATAGAAAAATATGACATGGTGACATGTCATCATAGATCTAAAGCCTATGAAAATGCCAAGATCTATAAAGAAAAAGCAAAGAGAAGACATAACCTCAATCTGACACCCAGGAGCTTCGAAAAAGGATAGCAAATGCTCCTCTACAACTCCAAATTGAGACTTTTCCCTGGGAAACTCAAATCAAGGTGGTCTGGACCCTTTCTTGTCACAAAGGTCTCGCCGTATGGACACATAGAAATCATGGAGGAAAGATCACGGAGGACTTTCACTGTGAACGGACAAAGGCTCAAGCATTACATGGGCAACATGGGGGAAAACCCCAAAGTGAAATATCATCTTAACTGATGGAGAAATCGTCGAGCTAGCGATGCTAAAAGAGCGCTTCGTTGGGAGGCAACCCAACCTAATGTAGTTTCCTTTTCATGATCATTTCAATAAAAGTTACAAGTAGTTTGCCCTGTATTGCGAGGAGCTAAGTTTGGTGTTGCACACCAAAATAATCCAAGAGTGAATGTGTAATTCTAAGTTTGGTGTTCCACTAAAGATTTCAGTTAAACTCACACTACACCTCTTCAAGAGCAGATTGCTAGTCCCAGCCAATCAGGGAAACCACTTGACAAGAGTTTAGTTTCTAGTTCATAGTCGTTTTAGTAATAAAAGCACATAAGGTTCTCTGCATGTATTCAATCTGTTGCATTAGGCAAGGAACTAAGTTTGGTGTTCACACACCAAATTAGGTTCAGAAATTCACAAGCATACATGCATGCTAACTATTTCTCAAGTGCTTTGGGAACAAGCATCTTCCAATAACTTTGCAGGAATTCAATCAAATCTTCGGGAAAAACGGTGCACCATCATCCAAGGAGGCAAAGAAGGATGCAAAAGCTATGGGCGATGACAACAAAGGGATGGCTAGAAGTCACCACCAAAAGGTTGTATTGTTATTTGATTCCATATGCTTGGAAATGCTCAAAGTGGAAGTCTGAATGTATCACTGATTATTAGTTACTCTTTAGTTTACATCACTAAGATTTAATGTTCGTTTTTTCCCGCCTTTGTCATATGTGTGTTGTTTCAAGTTACCTGCTGCATTTTCACCTTGCTTACTTGTATGCTTGTCCTTTAAGTCAAATAAAAAAAGATGTTATGAAAGACCAGAGTGATGTTTAATTTGTGGAGTAAGTTCTTAAGCTTGTGGTGTAGTAATTATTTAGCTAAATTGGTTCACCAACAAGGTAAGAAGGCAACTATCTGTCCTGAATCATATGCTTGAAACACACCCCATAAGACTAGCTAAATAACAAGATCCTAATAAGAAAAAGGGAAAGAAGAATGAAAGTTGAGAAATAAAGAAAAAGAATAAGAAATAAGGCTAGGCACCAAGGGTTGAATCTTGGGGCATGTGTCTGTGGTGCTCCTGTGTAAAGGATATGCTTGGATGAATAAGCCCTCAGGGGTGCCTTATCACTTGGTAACTTGGGTTAACTAACCCGGGATTATCAGTTGAAAGTCCACTATCAAGAGTAACCTTTGCTACAGAACACTTAATAACCCAAAGAGGTGCTGGACACCAAGGTCTCAAGTAAGAAAATAACAAATCATGTACCTGTGATGTGTATGTATGAGGGAAAGAGACTTGAGGGAGTAAGTCCTTAGGGGTGTGTTAACACCCAGCACCTTAGACCAACTGGTTCGGGAGTGCTGGCTGAAAGCTTATCTTAAAGAGTCGCCCTCTCACAAAGCACCTAGTCTAAGAACACAATTAAACCTTGAAAAGACTAAGGGATCAATGCATAAAAGTCTCATAGGGTACAATCAAGTAAGTATTCCAGGGCATGATAAAGGTCTGAAAGCCAGTAAAGGAATGAACCTAAGTTGCTATGCATGAAACCCCATAAAACCAAGGATATGACTTCCACAATAATGACTCATTTCTCTTGTCATTTCATTCATCATTCTCATGTTTCAGTACTTGCTTAGGGACAAGCAAGCTTTAAGTTTGGTGTTGTGATGCCAGGGCATTTTGGCCAGTTTCACTGACCTTTTCTTTACTATTTTAGGGTACTTTCATGCATTTTCTTAGTTAATAAGCAAGTTTTGGGTAGATAATCACTTACATCTTGATTCAAGCAAACATTGTGAATTTTATATGATTTTATGAGAATTATGCATGAATTGAATGATAAAATGGATGATGCATGATCTTATGAGTTAGAACCTAGCTTTGATGCACTTTACTTGCTTGATTTCAGGACAAAGGAAGCAAGGAAGATGCCACATTAATAGCCACGTTAGTCTAACTAACGTGACCAGTAACGTGGAATGGGAGCTAGCTTGCAATGTTAATAAGAAAAGTGATCGCCAATAACGCCTTCGTGAGCCATCATAGCCCACGTTAGTTGCCACGTTAACTACATTAACGTGGAAGCTAACGTGGAGGAGAAGTAAACCTCCAACGTTAGTGGTAAAAGTGAATACCACTAACGTTGGAAAAAGGGGCACACTTAGCCACGTTAAGAGTCACATTAATTACATTAACGTGAACTCTAACGTGGAAGGAACAAAGAAGTGCCAACGTTAGTGACAATCACCTTTGTCACTAACGTTGGACCAAGCCACTATTAGCCACGTTAGCTTCCACGTTAATGTCACGTTAGTTGCCACGTTAATTACATTAACGTGGAAGCTAACATGGGGGAAAGAAATGATGAGCCAACGTTAGTGACACTCACCTTTGTCACTAACGTTGGAGATGGCAATCACCACCACGTTAATACAATTAACGTGAGGCACTAACGTGAGAAGGGGCGTTTGGAGCGTTGGTGACAAAGGTAAGTGTCACTAACACTCTCGAAGCTGAGGCATGCCCACGTTAAGGGTCACGTTAGATACACTAACGTGGACTCTAACGTAGGGAGGAAGGGCAACAAGCAAACGTTATTGGAAAAGGTGAATGCCAATAACATTTGCGAAGGACCAAGAGGCAACGTTAGTGATCATGTTAGTGCCACTAGCGTGGAAGTTAACGTGGACCATCTTGGGTTAGGAACGTTAGTGAAAAAGGTGATCGTCACTAACGTTCTCGAACCCACAATTTCACTTAACGTTAACACCACTAACGTCCTAACTAACGTCCATGCCTAACTCACACTTTCTCTGCAAGCAAAGTTGAGCCCACTGAAGACTGCAACTGCTTCAACTAAAGATCCAAAGGCCCATATCCAAGACTTGAAGAGCCAACTAGAAGATCAGAAGAGTAGTATATATAGGAGTAGTTTTGAACTAGTAAGGGAGCTTTTGGGGGCATTGGGAGAACTACTCTCTGCATAATTTTACTTTCTCTGCAACTTCTAGTTTTACTTTTAAATGTATTTTCCATCTTTGCTTTCCATTTCTAGAGCTATGAACAACTAAACCCCTTTCATTGGGTTAGGGAGCTCTGTTGTAATTTGATGAATCAATAATAGTTTTTATTATTCTTCTTCTTTCTTTTCTCTAAATTTTACTAGAATGCTTTCAATCTTCATCCAATTGGGTAGTTGTCTTAGAAAAGAAGCTATTTATACTTGGATCTCTTTGGAATCTTGGAAGAGGAATGAAGAGATCATGCTAAAAATGCTTTCTCATGTTGGACCAAATTGGGGTTTGGATGGATATAGTGACATATAATTCTCCCAATACTTTGATGATTTGGAAATACATGTGGTATAATCAGTGACCATACTTCATCTCTTCTCATGAGCAATTAGACCAAGGAATTGGGTATTGATAAATATTTGAGAGATTGAATTACCAAGGAATTGGAATTTAATCACTTAAGATTGCCAAGGAGATCAATGAATGCATTAATTGAGGAAGAGATGAAAATGAACTTGATCCGGAGAATATAGCATCTCCTGAGCCCAATGAACTCCCCATTTCTGATCTTACCCATTCTCTTTACTTTCTGCCATTTACTTTTATGTTCATCTTCCCTATTCCCCATTTAAGATTCTGCAATTTACTTTCCGTCATTTACATTCTGTTCATTATTTCCAGCAATTACATTTTCTGCCATTTACTTTTCTGCCATTTAATTTCCTGAAATTCTCAAATCAAATTCTGCTTAGCTCAACTAGAACATTCCTCTGATTAAAGTTGCTTGACCAATCAATCTCTATGGGATTCGACCTCACTGTATTGTGAGTTTTTACTTGACGATAATTTGGTATACTTGCCGAGGGAAAATTGTTGAGAGACAAGTTTCCGTGCATCAGTAGCCGAACCCAGAGAGGAGGAGAAGGACGTAAATCCTAGTGAGGAAGACCTCCTGGGACGTTCACTGACCAATAAGGAGTTTCCCTTTGAGGAACCAAAGGAATCTGAGGCTCAACTAGGAACCAAAGGAAAAGATATTATTTTTGATTTTTTTGAATTAATGAAGAAAGAGAAAAACAACAAAATGACACATGACATAAAAATTTAAGATCAAAACAAATAATGCATGCAAGAACACTTTGAATGTCAAGATGAACACCAAGAACACTTTGAAGTTCATGATGAGCATCAAGAACATATTTTTGAAAATTTTTAAGAAAAGAAACACATGCAAGACACCAAACATAGAAATTTTTAATGTTTAGACACAATGAATTCGAAAATGCACAAGAAAAACATGAAAATTTAAAGATCAAACAAGGAAAATCATCAAGAACAACTTGAAGATCAATGAAGAACACAATGCATATATTTTTGAAAATTAAAGAAAAATTAAAACATGCAATTGACACCAAACCTAAAATTTGACACTAGACTCAAACAAGAAACACAAAATTTTTTGGTTTTTATGATTTTATTAAATTTTTTTTTGTATTTTTTTTTGAAATTAAAAATAAAAAGCTTAAACATAAAATAAAATTACCTAATCTAAGAAACAAGATGAACCCTCATTTGTCCAAACTCGAACAATCCCCAGCAACGGCGCCAAAAACTTGGTGCATGGAATTGTGATCACACTTTTCACAACTCCGCACAACTAACCAGCAAGTGCACTGGGTTGTCCAAGTAATACCTTACGTGAGTAAGGGTCGATCCCACAAAGATTGTCAGCTTGAAGCAAGCTATGGTCATCTTGTAAATCTTAGTCAGGCAGATTCAAATGATTATGAGGTTTTGATAATTAAAAGATAAATAAAACGTAAAATAAAATAAAGATACTTATGTAATTCTTCAGATAAGCATTTGGAGATGCTTTGTTGCTTCTGAACCTCTGCTTTCCTATTGTCTTCTTCCAATCATGCGTGCTTCCTTCCTTGGCAAGCTGTATGATCCTCTCAGATGAAAAATACCAGGTACGGTTTCTGCACGGCTAATCAACTATCGGATTTCTCGTCTTGGATGAAAAATACCAGGTACAGCTATCGCACGGCTAATCATCTGTTAGTTCTCACTAGCGTCGGAATAGGATCTCTCTATCCTTTTGCACACTGTCACTGCGCCCAACATTCACAAGTTTGAAGCTCATCATAGTCATCCCTTCCCAGATCCTACTCGAAATACCACAGACAAGGTTTAGACTTTCCGGATCTCAGGAATGCTGCCAATTGGTCCTAGCCTATACTACGAAGGTTCTAATCTCACAGATTCGGGTGCTCTGTTGTCAGGAGAGGCAATGCAAATCATGGATTAGAGACCCAAGAGATTATACTCTGGCTGTCGTCCAATGACTACGTTGAACATCATGTAGACCACTTGTGGTTGTCAGGCACGCGGATCTTGGCTAAGCGAGTAACGAAGATAGTAGGTGATTGTCACGGGTCACCCCATCATTCTGACTTAAATGAATTAAGTATGAGAGTATATCTTGGAGAAGAAGTAAGCGTGAATTCAAAGATAAACAATAGTACTTGCATTAACTCATGAAGAACAGCAGTGCTCCGGACCTTAATCTGTGAGGTGTAGAAACTCCACCGTTGAAAATACATAAGAGAAAAAGGTCTAGGCATGGCCGTGAGGCCAACCTCCAATATCTAAGGACTAAACGTCCAGAGATTCCAAGATGTGAATCCAATAGTAAAAAGTGATATTTATACTAACTAGTTACTAGGGATTACAGAAATTAAGTAACTAAGTGCAGATAGTGCAGAAATCCACTCCCGGGGCCCACTTGGTGCGTGCTAGGGATGAGCATTGAAGCTTTAACGTGCATAGGCCATTCTTGGACTAAAACGCCAGCTTTGGTGCCAATTTGGGCGTTTAACTCCAGTTTTGGTGCCAGTTCCGGCGTTTTACGCCAGAAAAGGGTCTCTGGCTGGCGTTTAACGCCAGTTTGGGCCATCAAATCTCGAGAAAAGTATGGACTATTATATATTGCTGGAAAGCCCAAGATTTCTACTTTCCAACGCAATTTAGAGCGTGCCAATTGAGCTTCTGTAGCTCTAGAAAATCTGCTTCAAGTTCAGGAGGGTCAGAATCCAACAGCATCTGCAGTCCTTTCTCAACCTCTGAATCAGACTTTTGCTCAGGTCCCTCAATTTCTGCCAGAAAATACCTGAAATTACAGAAAAACACACAAACTCATAGTAAAGTCCAGAAATGTTATTTTTGCATAAAAACTAATAAAAATATAATGAAAAGTAACTAAAACATACTAAAAACTATGTAAAAACAATGCCAAAAAGTGTATAAATTATCCACTCATCATCCATCAGCACACCTCATAAAGAGGTATGGTTCGTCCCATATGAAATGCTTGGCATCATTGACGAGCTTCCTTCTTAAGTGCTTGTTGATGTTGGTAGGGAGCTCTCCAATGGCCTTGAAATTGGCTATGTCTGCGAACCACGGAGCCTCTTGAAGCATCATCAATTGCTCATCTGGGAAGTTCTCATTTACACCAGGGCTGTGAGCTTCATTGTCCATATGTGGGATCCTTGATAGGTGGTTTGCCACCTTATTTTCTGCTCCACTTCTATCCTTGATTTCAATATTGAACTCTTGGAGTAATAGGATCCATCTGATCAGTCTGGACTTGGATTCTTGTTTGGTTAATAAGTATTTGAGTGCTGCATGGTTAGTAAACACAACTACTTTAGAACCAATAAGGTAAGATCTGAATTTTTCAAAAGAAAAGACTATAGCAAGGAGTTCTTTTTCTGTAGTAGTATAGTTCCTTTGGGCTTCATTAAATACTTTGATGGCGTAATATATAAAATGCACTAGCTTGTCTCTTCTCTGTCCTAATACAGCTCCAATGGCAAAACCTGATGCATCACACATCAATTCAAAAGGCAATTCCTAGCTTGGTAGTGCTATAATAGGTGCAGAAGAGATCTTACTTTTGAGCTCCTCAAAAGCTTGCATGCATTCTCCATCAAATATGAAAGGTACATTAGAGACAAGCAAGTAACTTAATGGTTTAGCAATTTTTGAGAAGTCTCTAATGAACCTTCTATAGAAGCCAGCATGTCACAAGAAGCACCTAACTTCTTTGACATTGCAAGGTGGAGGTAATTTTTCAATCACTTCCACCTTGGCTCTATCTGCCTCTATGCCTTTCTTAGAGATTTTGTGGCTAAGAACTACCTCTTCAGTAACTAAAGGTAGTTTTTTGGTATCTCTTGAGCACCAAGGCAAGATGGTGTTAGCAATTTGGAAAGGAGTCACCAAACACTGAAAAATCATCCATGAAAACCTCAATAAATTTCTCAATCATATCTAAAAAAATGGACAGCATGCACCTTTGGAATGTGGCAGGTGCATTGCACAAACCAAAAGGCATACTTCTATATGCAAAAACACCATAAGGACAAGTGAAAGATGTTTTTTGTTGGTCCTTGGGATCCACTACAATCTCGTTGTAGGTTGAATATCCATCCAAGAAACAATAGTATTCATGCCCAGGAAGCCTCTCTAACATTTGACCCATGAAGGGTAGAGTGAAATAATCCTTCCTTGTGGCTTCATTGAGTTTTCTGTAGTCTATACACATGCGCTATCCAGTCACCGTTCTTGTTCGTATTAGCTTATTCCTTTCATTTGGCATAACTCTGATTCCCCCTTTCTTGGGAACCACTTGAATAGGGCTCATTCAAGGACTATCTGAGATGGGGTAAATCACCCTTGCTTTCCATAGCTTTAGCACTTCCTTTTGCACCACTTTCTTCATTGATGGGTTCAGTCTTCTTTGTGGCTAGATTGATGGCTTGGCATCCTCCTCAAGAAGAATTTTGTGCATTCACATTGAAGGGCTTATTCCGTTTAAATCAGAGAGTGTCCACCCAATGGCATTCTTGTGTTGTTTCAGCACCTTAATGAGCTCCTCCTTTTGTTCCTTACTTAGGGTTAAGTTGATAATTACTGGATAAGTGTCATTGCTCCCCAAGTAAGCATATTTCAAGCTTGGAGGCAGAGTCTTTAATTCCAGCTTGGGTGCTTCTACTTTCTCCTTTCTTACCTTGTCTAACATGATTGAACTGTCCATGCTTTCTTGTTATAATTCACTACATGATGCTTATTGCTCTTGCTCCATTGCATCTTCAAGTTTGTCTTCTTTTAGAACTCCCTGGTACAGTGTCTCTATTGTGTCTATCATCATACACTCTCCAATGGACTCCTTTGGGTTACTCATAGCAATGAACACATTGAATACCATCTTTTCTTCATGAGGCCTGAGGACTAATTCTCCTTTTTGTACATCAATTATAGCTCCAGCTGTTGCCAAAAATGGCCTCCCTAGTATGAAGGATATATTGGCCTCTTCTTCCATGTCAAGCACTACAAAATCTACTAGGAAGATGAAGTCACCCACCTTAAATAACAAGTCCTCCACTACTCCATGGGGAAACTTGAATGTTCTGTCTGCTAGTTGAAGTGCCATTCTTGTAAGGTTGGCCTCTTCAATTCTTATTGTCTTCATCATGGCCAAGGACATAAGGTTGATGCTAGCACCCAGATCACACAATGCTTTCTCAATTCTAATGTCCCCTATGATGCATAGGATTTGAAAGCTTCTAGGATCCTTCATCTTTTGGGAAAACTTTTTCTGTATAATAGCACTGCATTGCTCTGTGAGCACTACGGTTTCCTTTTCTCCCCAGTTCCTTTTCTTGGTCATGAGCTCCTTTAGGAACTTGCCATAGAGTGGCATTCGCTCTAATGGTGGCTATGGTGCTTTTAGTACATAGGGCTTTAAGACCTCCTTGGGTGGGGTAGGAGTATGTATCTCTTCTTCCTCTTTGATTTCTGAGTTCTTGTCAGCCTCTTCTTCTTGTAAGGTATGGCTTGAAGACGCATTCTTCTCTACCTTCCCACTTTTTAACGTGACGGCCTTGCATTTCCCCTTGGATTGGTCATGGTATCTGGTAGCACGAATCCCCACACCTTTGCACTATTATACCAGCAAGTGCACTGGGTCGTCCAAGTAATACCTGAGCGAGTCAGGGTCGATCCCACGAGGATTGTGGTTTGAAGCAAGCTATGGTTATCCTGCAGGTCTTAGTCAGGCAGATCAAAAGGAGTAGAATTTAACATGTTTTAATATTTTATAAATTACATTTTATATCAAATAGAGTCAGTAATGGAAATAGAGAAAAAGAGTAATTAGAACTCAAAAGTCGGGTAAACTATGAAAAGAGAACAGTTAAGGGTTAGAGTTGTTTAGTCTTTCTGAATTAATGCTGGTAGTACTATCTTCTCTGCTTGTGAGTGATCTCTTCTATGGCAGGCTGTATGAGATCAACAACATGGGCCATGGTCATTGATTTCATCTGCTACAGGTTGAACGCCATTGGTCGTGGTCATCCAATCTAGCAAAGGGTGAAGTGCTAGCAAGTCATTCTCCTGGCGATCCTACTCAAAGTGCCACAGACAAGGTCGAATCTTCCGAATCAGAGAATGCTGCTTCTTTGGATTCTAGCCTATACCACAGAGACCCTAATCTCCCCGAAAATTGGCTGAACTGGTGTCTCGAGAAGTCCCCAACGAAGTCGTGGATTAACTGTCTGAGAGATGTATAAACATAGCTGTTGGCTTGTGCTTTCTAGTCACGTATTCACACAAACCCAAGTAGACACGGGTGTTTGTCAGGCACATTCATCTTAGTGTGATGAACAAAGCTAATTTTTCAACTCATCCTATTCACCACGATGAAGATTGGATATACATCTTAGAAACACATCAATCACGGATAGGAGAAGAAACAGTAATACTTTTATTAATTCATAGTATACAGGAGGTTTAGAAACTCATACTGAGGTACAACACAATGTAAAACGTGTATGATGGTAAAAGTGATGTAAATGTGTTCGAATAACATGAATAAAATCCCTTAAATACTAAACAATGACTAGTAAGGGTAAAACAATCTATTTAGTGCTAAAATCCACTTTCTGGAGCCCACTTGATGAGTGTTTGAGCTGAGATTTGATGCGATCCACGTGCTATGAGGCTCCTTGGGCATGGAACGCCAGCTAGGGGTTCCTCTCTGGGCGTTTCGACATTGGTCTCTGCTCTTTGGGTGCTGGACGCCTGGAAGGGGGCAGGTAGCTAGCGTTGAACGCCAGTTTTGGGCCTTTTAATCTGAAGCAAAATATGGACTATTATACATTGCTAGAAAGCTCTGGAAGTTAAGTTTCCATAGCTGTTAAGATCGCTCCAATTTTACTTTTGTAGCTCTAGAAAAGCTCTTCCGAATGCAGGTAGGTCAGATTTCGACAGCATCTGCAGTACTTTCTCTGTCTCCGAATCAGACTTCTGCTCCAACTCCTCAATTTCAGCCATAAAATACCTGAAATTGTCCAAAAACACAAAACTCAAAGTAGAATAAAAAATGTGAATTTAACACTAAAACCTATAAAAACTTAATAAAAACTAAATTAAACATACTAAAAACTATATGAAAATGATGACAAAAAGCTTATAAAATATCCGCTTATCACAACACCAAACTTAAACTATTGCTTGTCCCCAAGAAACTAAAAAATACAGTAGGAAAAAAAGAAAATTAGGATATAATAAATCTCTAAGTTTCAAATGAAGCTTAGTTCCAATTAGATGAGCGGGACTTAGAATGGCTGGCATCTTTAGGAACTTAGAGTCTAGATGATACTATTGATTCTCCTAGTTAAGCTCTTTTTGATTCTTGAACACAGCTTTCAGAGTCTTGGCCGTGACCCTAAGCACTCTATTTTCTAGTATTACCACTGGATACATTCATGCCACAGACACTTTAATTGGGTGAACCTTTTCAGATTGTGACTCAGCTATGCTAGAGTCCCCAGATAGAGGTGTCTAGAGTTCTTAAGCACACTTTTTTTGCTTTGGACCACGACTTTAACCGCTAAGTCTCAAGCTTTTAACTTGACACCTTCACGCCACAAGCACATGGTTAGGGACAGCTTGGTTTAGCCGCTTAGGCTAGGATTTTATTCCTTTGAGCCCTCCTAACCACTGATGCTCAAAGCCTTGGGCCCCTTTACCCTTGCCTTTTGGTTTAAAGGGTTATTGGCTTTTACAATCTGCCCTCCTTTTCCTGCATTTTTGGGCAGTAATGGATTTTTCTGCTTTTTATTTTTTCTTTTTCTTTTTTGCCATTTTTTTCTTTCTTGCATGCATATAATTTTTTCTTTTGCAGCATGCTTTTTTTTTTTTTTTCTTTTTCCTACTTTTTCTTGCTTCAAGAATCAATTTTTAGATTTTTTAGATTATCAATAATACTTTTCCTTTTTTCTTATTCTTTCAAGAGCCAACATTCTAAAGTTACAACTTCAAATATGCACTGTTTATTCATACATTCAGAAAACAAAAGCAAATAACACTGCATCAATTATATTTAAACTACTCTTATTTTAGACTTGAAATTTATGCATCTCTCAATTCTTTTCAATAAAAATTTTCTTTTAAGCAAGGTGAGAGATATAAGGAACATTTTACAACTTTAAGACATCAAATGCAAATGATCATGCAACTAGAATAAGAGAACAGAAAATAAACAGATAAAAAATAGAAAAATACAGCAGGAAAGGAGATAAAGAGAACGAATCCACTTGAATGATGGTGGCTAGTGCTCCTCCTTGAGGATCCAATGTAGTGCATGATCTCTTCAATGACACTGCTTTGTCTTTGTTGAGGCGATTGCACAGGCTCATGTGCATGCTTTCTAATTTGCTCCTTCCTCTTTTCATGGGGGCAACTGCCTTTCCTTTCCTCTTCTTTGAGGTTTTACCATTCTTTGGTGCCATACTTAGGAGTGGTAGAAGTCAAAAAGGAAAGCTTTTGCAAAACCAAACTTAAGAATTTTTCTTGTCCTCGAGCAAATATAAACAATGGGGAAAAGTAGGGTAGAAGAAGGTGGGGTAGGTGGAGCTTCTGTGTGACCTACTGGTTCTGAGAGGCTAGGGAATTCCAGATTCCCTATTCTCTTGCATTGGCACTTGAACGCCTACGGACTGCTTCCTGGCTGGCGTTCAACGCCAGCAATGCTGCCCATGAGGGGGCGTTGAATGCCCAGCAGGGATACCCTTACTGGTGTTCAACTTTAACACTCTATCCAGAGTGTTCTGTTATTACTGCTGTGAATTCTGTCTCTGTTATGACTGAATGTTGAATATGATCATGACTCTGAAATAAAACAAAATGAAAGAAAATAAATAATGTTGAGTAAAGTTAGGTTTCCTCCCAACAAGCGCTTCTTTAATGTCTTTAGCTGGACTTCACTGTATTTAAGTTAGTAGTAGTGTTGAGCCTCCTGACTCTATATCTCCTTCAAGGTAATGTTTGACCCTTTGTCCGTTGACAGTGAACCTTCTTTCTTTACCTTGAAGCTCTATGTGCCCGTAAGGTGATACACTAGTAATCACAACGGGATTTAAGTTTCCTAGGAAACAGTTTGAGTCTTGAGTTAAAGAGCAGGACTTTCTGGCCTGGTTCAAAGACTCTGGAAGATAACTTCTTGTCATGCCACCTTTTTGCCTTTTGCTTATAGATTTTTGCATTTTCAAATACATCTAAGCAGAATTCATCCAACTCATTTAGTTGGAGTAGCCATTTTTTTCCTACTGCTTTAGCATCAAGGTTGAGAAATCTAGTATCCCAATAGGCCTTGTGTTCTAGTTCCACTAGCAAATGACAGGACTTCCCATATACTAACTGATATGGTGAAGTTCCAATGGGTGTTTTGAAAGCTGGTCTGTATGCCTATATAGCATCATCAAGCTTTCTAGCACAATCCTTTCTAGAGTCACTTACTGTCCTCTGTAGAATTTTCTTTAGTTCTCTATTTGAGACTTCAGCTTGTGCATTTGTTTGGGCATGATACGGTGTTGCCACTTTATGGTGAACTCCATAACGGCTTAAGACAGAATCTAGCTGTCTGTTGCAGAAATGAGTACCTCCATCACTGATTAGTGTCCTAGGGACAACAAATCTACTGAAAATGTTTTTTTGGAGGAACTTCATAACTACTTTAGTGTCGTTAGTGGGTGTTGCTATTGCTTCAACCCATTTAGACACGTAGTCTACTGCCACAAGGATGTAGATATTTGAGTATGAAGGCAAGAATGGTCCCATCAAAATCTATGCCGTACACGTCAAACAACTCAATCTCTAATATTCGTTGTTGAGGCATGCTGTGACCATGAGGAAGATGGCCAGCCTCTGGTAACTATCATAGTTACGGACGAACTCTCTAGAATCCTTAAAGAGAGTAGGCCAGTAAAAGCCACTTTGGAGTACCTTAGTGGCTATCCGCTCACCTCCAAAGCGTCCTCCATAGTCAGAGCCATGGCAATGCCATATGATTCTCTGTGCCTCTTCTTCAGACACATAGCGTCGGATTATTCAATCCGAGCATTTCTTAAAGAGATATGGCTCATCCCATAGGTAATATTTTACATCATGCATGAGTTTTCAGGCTTGCTGCCTGGTAAACTCCTTAGGAATGAACTGTATAGCCTCTTAGTTTGCAATGTTTGCAAACCAAGGTACTGTCCGGATGGCATAGAGTTGCTCATCCGGAAAGGATTCGGATATGTCAGTGGAGGGAGAAAAAGTCCCTGCTACTGGCTCAATATGGGACAACTGATCAGCCACCTGATTTTTTGTCCCTTTTCTGTCTCTAATTTCTATATCAAACTCTTACAGGAGTAATACCCATCTCATAAGTCTAGGTTTAGAATCCTGCTTAGTGAGTAGATACTTTAGAGCAGCATGGTCAGTATAAATAATGACCTTAGATCCTACTAGGTATGATCTAAACTTGTCAATGGCATAAACCACTGCAAGTAGCTCCTTTTCTATAGTAGTGTAGTGTTTTTGTGCATCATTTAATATGTGACTAGCATAGTAAATGACATGCAGGAGCTTGTCATGTCTCTGACCTAGGACTGCGCCAATTGCATGATCACTTGCATCACACATTAGCTCAAATGGCAAGTCCCAGTTGGGAGCAGAGATGATAGGAGCAGTGACAAGCCTGGCTTTCAGAGTTTCAAAGGCATATAGTCATTCTTGGTCAAAGACGAAAGGAACATCAGTGGCCAAGAGATTACACAAGGGTTTGCCGATTTTAGAAAAATCTTTTATGAACCGCCTATAGAATCCTGCATGTCCTAGAAAACTTCTGATTGCCTTGACACTAGTAGGTGGAGGCAAGCATTCTATCACTTCCACTTTAACTTGATCTATCTATATCCCCTTATTTAAGATCCGATGCCTAAGAACAATGCCTTCAGTTACCATGAAGTGGCGTTTCTCCCAGTTTAGGACTAGGTTTGTTTCTTAGCATCTTTTTAGGACTAGGGTCAGAGGATCAAGATAGGAGTAAAATGAGTCTCCATAAACAGAGATGTCATGCATAAATACTTCAAGGAATTTCTCTACCATATAAGAGAAGATGGATAGCATGCATCTCTAAAAGGTGGCAGGCGCATTGCACAGGTGATGCGTGAGCATCTTTCCTATCTTTTCCTTGTGAATTTGCATTAAATTGATTGAGTTTAATCAAGAATTAATTATCTTTTAACCACTATGAATGCTACTTTGAGTCATGTAAAATTCTATTTATTTTAGGTAGCATTTGGTTGGATTTGATGGAGTTTCCGCAGAAAAAGAGAAGAAGGCTATATAGGGCAGGAATGGCTTAGAGGATGGAGAGGAATCTTGCACAAATGGAAGGAGCACAAGAATTAAAGGAGATGACCAGCGAGGAGCGACGCGTGCGCGTACCTGACGCGTGCGCGTGATTTGGAGATTTGCACAGCGACGCGTGCGCGTACCTGACACGTACACATGACACGCGAAGAAGACCATCGATGCGTACGCGTGACTGACGCGTACGCGTGACATGCGCCACGTGCAGAAAACGCAGAAAACACTGATTGCTATAGTTAATTCTAATTTAAACTTTAATTTTTATAAATAGGAAAAGATATTATATTAGTTTTAAATAAATAGATTTTAAATTAATTAGGAATAGATATAAAAGAGAAAAGAAACTTCTCTTCTGAGGATTATTCCACCTCATCCCAATTTACAGTTTATCAGAATCCTAGTTTTCACTCTTTTCCATGAGTAACTAAACCTCCACTGTTAAGGTTAGGAGCTCTGTCTATTTGTATGGATTGATTCTATTGTTTTTGTATTTTAATTTATGTACTGATTTATAATTTAAGAATTGTTTTCATTCTTTATCTTATGAATTTGGGTGGAATGGAAGTATGACCCTCTTTCTAATTGAGTTCTTGTATAACTTGGAAAAGCTCTTTACTTGAACAACAGCCTGAAATCAATTTCTCCTAAATTCTAATTATCTGGACTTAATGGGATAGTGATATATAATCCTCTTATATTTGGATAATTAGGATTTTTGTGGCATAATAACTGGAATTAAACTTCACCCCCTAATTGGAATTAATTGACCAAGGAATTGGCAGTTGATGAAAGTTAGAGGAGACTAGAAAGGTCTAAGGAATTAGGGTCTAGTCACATATAGTTTGCCATGAATTAAATCTTGCATGATTAAAATAAATTAATAAGAAAAGTCAATCCGGAAAATTGATAACTCTGAAGCCTTAACTGCCTTCTCCATATTGTTTTTCCAACTTATTTACTTGCCTGTCTTCTGATATTCTGAATTTACTGTTTAATGCCTTTGAACTCTTAAACACTATTTTCTGCTTGTCTAACTAAGTAAATTAATCAACCATTATTGCTTAGTCCCTCAATCCTCGTGGGATCGACCCTCACTCACCTGAGGTATTACTTGGTACGACCCGGTGCACTTGCCGGTTATTTTGTGGTTATAAATTCCGCACCAAATTTTTGGCGCCGTTGCCGGGGATTGATAGTGATTAACAACTATTAGTTGTTTGATTTCTTAGATTAGTCGTTTTAATTTTAATTTTATTTAAATTTTGCTTTAGTATTTTCGAAAAAAATTAAATAAATAAATTAGTGCCAATATTTTTCCGTAATTTCTGAAATTAAGTTTGGTGTCCCCTAGTTATTTTTATTTCAATTTTTCCTATTTATTTTTCTTGTTAATTTCGAATTTTTCTGTTCTAATTTTGCCTACAAATTTTGAAATTTATTTATTTATTCTATTTAGTATTTTTATTTTAATTTTTTACACAAGTTACTTTACTGGGAATTCTCTACACTCTGACGTAGATAATCCCAACTTTTCTTGTCTTCTGTCTATTTATGCGCAGGAACAGAGACAAGGAACCTCTCTTAGACTTTGATCCTGAACCTAAAAGGACTTTCAGGCGACATTTGCAACAAGCAAGACTTTGCAAGGCTGCATAATCCACTATGGATCCTAATAATGCTGTTAATGCCAATGTGGCAAAACTGAATGGGAATGAGCAACAAAGGAGAGTGCTTGGCTCTTACTTTGCTCCTACTACAGATCTTTATGGAAAAAGCATTGTGGTGCCACCTATAGCTGTGAACAACTTTGAGTTGAAGTCACAATTGGTCACCCTGGTGTAACAAAACTGCCAGTATCATGGCCTTCCCCAAGAAGACCCAAATCAATTTATTTCTAACTTTCTACAGATTTGTGATACTGTGAAGACAAATAGAGTGAACCTAGAGGTGTACAAACTCATGCTCTTCCCGTTTGCTCTGAAGGATGTAGCAAAGCTATGGCTAGATTCCCACCCTAAGGAGAGTTTGGATACTTGGGACAAGGTTGTTACTGAGTTTCTTACTAAATTTTTCTCACCAAAAAAGCTGACTAAGCTTAGGGTGGAGGTTCAGACCTTCAGGCAGAAGGATGGTAAAACTCTTTATGAAGCTTGGGAGTGGTACAAGCTACTAACTAGGCAATGCCCTCTGGACATGTTCTCCAAATGGACCCAACTGGATATCTTTTATGAAGGTTTGGGTGAAATGTCCAAAATGTTCTTAGATAATTCCGCAGGTGGTTCATTACACAAGAAGAAGACACCGGAGGAGACTATTGAGCTTATTGAATTGGTTGCTAGCAACCAATATATATATTCATCTAACAGGAATCCTGTGAAATCTGAGGCTCCTCAGAAGAAGGGTGTTATGGAAGTAGAAGCTCTTAATGCTATTCTTGCTCAGAACAAGCTTATGTCTCAGCAAATAAATCTACTTTCTTAGCATATGGGTGGAATGCAAGTGTCAGCTATCAACACCCAAAATCCACCTCAAGAGGTCTTTTATGACATGACAGGTAATTTTGTGCAAAATGATAATTATGATTATGCTCAATCCTCTTTTGAACAGGTCAATTACATGGGGAGTGGTCCTAGAAATCCTAACAATGATCCATATTCTAAGACATACAATCAGGGGTGGAGAAATCACCCAAATTTTGGGTGGAGGGACTAACCTCAAAGACCTTAGAATTTCAACAATAATTCTCAGGGCGGCTTCCAATAGAACAATCACAGTAACCGTCAATTTCAGCCTCATCAATAACAATCACCTCCACAGGCAAATTCTAAATCCCAAGAAGATTCTAATTCGGAGATGATGAGGAGTTTTATGCAGGAAACTAGAGCCTCTATTAGAAACCTGGAGGTTTAATTTGGCCAACTGAGCAAGCAAATACCTGAGAGGTCTGCAAGTACATTTCCAGGTGATACAGTGGTGAACCCCAGAGAAGATTGCAAGGTTATTCAATTGAGAAGTGGTAAAACAGCTGGCTCTGAGACAAAGGCCAATGAAGAGCTAGTTGAAAAGGAAGCTCCAGAGGAGAAGAAGGAAGAAGTGGAGCACGCCCCTCTAAAGCATACAGACAACCCGTTCCTAGACTCTCTTGACACTTATCCTACATTGCCAAAGGCTCCTGAATACAAGCCAAAAATGCCATATCCTCAGAGGCTTCAGAAGGCTTCCAAAGAAAAACAATTCTTTAAATTTTTAGATGTCTTCAAGAAGCTACAAATCAACATTGCTTTTGCAGAGGCTCTTGAGCAAATGCCTCTCTATGCAAAATTTATGAAAGAATTGTTGACCCAAAAAAGGAATTAGAAGAAACAAGAAACAATGGTGTTAACCAAGGAATGTAGTGCGATTATCCAACACAACCTTCCAGAGAAGATGCCAGATCCAGGGAGCTTTGTAATTCCTTGCACCATTAGAGATGTCATCATTCAGAGGGCTTTATGTGATCTTGGAGCTAGCATCAATCTCATGCCACTTTCATTGATGAAAAAGCTTCAAATTGAGGAGGTAAAACCCACTCGTATTTCTTCAACTTGCTGATCTTTCTATTAAATTACCTGTGGGTGTTGTTGAGGATTTACTTGTGAAAGTAGGACCATTTATTTTTTCTGTTGATTTTGTTATATTAGACATGGAAGAGGATGTAAAATCCTCTATTATACTTGGTAGACCCTTTTTAGCTACAGGTAGAGCTCTAATTGATGTGCAAAAGGGTGAATTAACCCTGAGGGTCAATGAAGAACAGGTGGTCCTTAATGTTTTTGAAGCTCTTGATGAGCGGATAATTTATACGCTTTTTGGTATTATTTTTAGTATGTTTTCAATAGATTTTAGTTAGTTTTTATTATATTTTTATCAGTTTTTATTTAAAATTCACTTTTCTGGACTTTACTATGAGTTTGTGTGTTTTTCTGTGATTTCAGGTATTTTCTGGCTAAAATTGAGGGACCTGAGCAAAAATCTGATTCAGAGGCTGAAAAAGGACTGCAGATGCTGTTGGATTCTGACCTCCCTGCACTCGAAGTGGATTTTCTGGAGCTACAGAAGTCCAATAGGCGCACTCTCAATTGCGTTTGAAAGTAGACATCCTGGGCTTTCCAGCAATATATAATACTCCATACTTTGCCCAAGATTTGATGGCCCAAACCGGCATTCCAAGTCAGCTTAAGAATTCTGGCGTTTAACGCCAGAACTGGCTAAAAGCTGGAGTTAAACGCCCAAACTGGCACAAAAACTGGCGTTTAACTCCAATAAAAGTCTCTACACATGAAAGCTTCAATGCTCAGCCCAATCACACACCAAGTGGGCCCCGGAAGTGGATTTTTACATTAAATACCCTAGCTTACTCATTTTCTGTCCCTAGGCCACTAGTTTTACTATAAAAACTACTTTTATTAATTCATCTTGTACCTCATGACATTCTACACATTTCATATTGTATCTTCTATGGCTTGAGTTTCTAAACCCCATTGTTGGGGGTGAGGAGCTCTGCTATTCTTCATGAATTAATGCAATTACTACCGTTTTCCATTCTATCACGCTTGCTTCTATTTTAAGATATTCATTCGCACTTTAACCTGATGAATGTGATGATCTGTGACACTTCTAACAGCCTAGCCCCGAAGAAACGACGCTTTTTCGGGATCAAACGGAATTTTTACAGAATTTTTAGGAATTTCTATGCATATAAGCACCTCCACTGCACAGGTGCTGCGTCATCAAGCTGCTGAGTCAGCAGCTTGATTGCACAGGACACCTCTCCTAATCTAAGTAGGCACGTCGTGAAGAGTTGCGTTTTTGAGCCACTTCGGGCCCAAATTTCAAAATTCTGATTTCCGTGGTTAGTCTCTATGTGACGAGCCGGTCACGAATTTCGAGAGAAAAATTATATTAATATAATATTCATATATTATTATTTTATTCAGAATATTATATTATTATCTTCTCTACTGTGATTAATGTTGATCTATGTTTAGTAATATAATAACTGAGTTTGAAATCTACCGGTAACGGATAATACCGGCATTCTTAGATGAACTTAGCACTGCTAATGCTTCATCATATATCTTTTATTCTTATGATTATCCAGTTACTAGTGTCATTTACACTAAGTAACTTAATGTTTATCCATTAGTAGTGTAATTACTTAAGTTCTAATACATCTAGCTTTAGTAATTATCCTTTCCTGAGATATTTTGACAAGTAACTTTTGGATAATCATCATCCAAAGGCCACGGCCTCCCTTGGACAGCTTGGCTATCATTTTTGTTCTTGGAAAAGCTTAGAACACCATGAAAGAAAACCATGAAGTTTCCATGAACACCTGAGCTACTTTCTCCGTTCTTTCTCAAACCGAAACCCCTATCAAAAATCTAATCTTACCAAAGTGTTCACCTCTTCCTCCTCTTCATTTCTATGTCACTTTTCATGGAGTAAATCAAGGTATGAAGGCTGCTCCTCCTCCTTGAAGATTCGGCCATGGTGGTTCCTTATGTTAATGATGTTTTCTCCATGTTCTTTCTTAGGATCTCTTATTCAATCACCAAAAGCTCCACGAAAACGTGATTTCTAGTTACCTTAAGGTGAGGAAAACCTTCTTTTCATCATCATGAAGCTTCAGCCTTCATGGTTCATAAGATTCTAAAGTTGTTTTTGATGTTAAAATAGACGTAAAAGTGCTTCTGGAAGCTTGTTTTTGGTGCAATCTCGGACAGCAGCAAAGGTGGTAAGGTTTGGTAAATTAGTCAATGATTGGCTGTGTTCTTGAAGTGTTAAACCAGATCTTGTTGCTTGAGATTTGATTTTGGGTGTTTGTGTGATGGTTTGATCATGGAAACTTGTTGTTTAATGCTTGAAAATCATGTTTATGATGGTTTTGAAGTGGCTGTTGGTGCTGCTGGAAAACATGACATTTCAGCCATAAAAATCATGATTTTTGATGCTTATTTGATGTGTATTTGATGGCTGAAAATTTTCTCTTTGGTTTGATAAAAATCGGGTTCAAATCGGTTTCTGAAAAGATTGAAAAACTAGCTGAAAATCAAGCAGAAATCTGATGAACTTTTGAAAAAAAATGTTTCTGGTTTTTGGAAAAACATGAAAACGTGTATTCAAGGAGTTTTGGGGTCAAAATGCAATTATTAAAAAGTTTGGGGTTGAAAATTAATTAATCAAAAGTTGAGGGGCTAAAGTGCAAATATTAAAAGTTATAGGGGTCAAAGTGCAATTTCCAAGAAGTTCGGGGGTCAAATGCAATTTTTGAAAGTTAAATAAAATATTATTATTTTAATAATAAAATATAAATATATTATTTTATTAATAATATTATTTTAATAATAATATTATTTTATTAATAATAATAAAATATTGATAAAAAGACAGTTTTCCCTGAAAGCCTCAGGAAGGCAGATTTGAGTCCAGAATTCTCTAATTTCCTTTACTAAACACCTAAGAAGAGGTATAAGAGAAGATATAGAGGTATATGAGGTAAAGAAACAAGATTTTGAAACCTGTGTTTAAGTTAAAAAGAAAAAGAGTTAAAAGTGATATAGCTGTGTACCTGACCTTACAGAGTAAACAGAGAATTGTAAAATGAGCTTTCTGTGATGTTGTAATGCTTGATTTATGATGATTGCTAAATGATGGAAAGTATGGTTATCTGCGAATTATGAGCCTTCGGGCAATGCTTGTGAATGTTGTGTGGGGACGCCCGTATTGTGATGTTGCTTCCCAGACAGGCTGCGGTAGAGTAGTACCAGCCCTGCAAGCTGAATGCTTGGTAGAGGCCTGACTTGCATACCTGCGGTATATTGAGACCTGAGCAAATACCAGCCCTGCAAGTCGAGAGCACTTGGTAGAGGGTATGCGGTACTTAATCTGGGATTAAGTTCTGGAAAGGCCTTATCTGACTTGGAGGGTCAGATTGCGTCGGGTGCGTGTCGAAACCGACAAATGAGCTCATTACCTGTAGTAGGGACAGACATGCATCATACTTGTTTGTGCATTATTTATTGCTAATCTTCTTGTGTTCTTGTTCTATTCCTTGTTTGTTTGAGCATAACTGTGTGATTGCATATTAATGTGTGAATGTGCATTTACTTCCTATTTTCTCTCTTGTTCATGTGTTAGTTTATGTTGCTGTTATGTACATATTACTCTATATTTATTTATACTTCTATGACCACGGACATTATAAACAAACTTAACTGTAAACCCCGACCTTACTAAGAACTCCCCAGTTCTTACCCCTTACACCTCTACAGATGGACACGGGAGTCCTATTCTACGAGATTGATCCACCGTACATCCACGAGGACCCGGTGCGTGGCGAGTATTACATCTACTGTGCGGTACCTCGTATCCGTAATTATGTAGTTCGTGGTAGATCTTTCCAGTACCATATTAGGACAGCATACTTTAATCCTGATGCACCCTATGAATTTCCCTTATCTTGGTTACACCCCGGCGGACCTGGAATACCTCATCCTGAGGAGCAGATGCCACCTCCACCTGACTATCCTCCTCTAGCTGAACCTCCTCTACCTGATGAGCCTATACCTGCCCAGCATATCCATGAGGCACCTCCTGCACCCTTTGTCCTTGATGAGTGGGGTGTTCCTGTGTTACACCCGAGCTTGATCCTTTACCTGAGCCGATCGAGCCTCCTGTCTTTGATGAGCAGCATGGACATGAGTATGATCAGATCATGGAGGCGCCACCTCCTTCTCCCGACTGTATTTTGTTTGATAGCTATCCTTTTATGGTTCCTGTGGCCAACAGTAGTTCCTCTGCTATCACTCCGGCAGAAGAAGAGGACGGGGAAGAAGAATATCCAGAGGAAGATCCTAACTTCATAGTTATCTCCTCTAGCAGTGATGACGATGAGCCAGGCGAGGCGCCAACAGGTGAGCATCACCATTCGCCCGGTGATTTTCTGTGAGGTACTCTAGACCAGGATTGAGGAGACATTTTGAGATGCCTAGTCTAACTTCAGTACATTAGAGTGTCTCCCCCACTTTTGTTAGCATGATTAGAGGGAATAGGCATATATCAGAGTTAGGCTAGCCTGGGTGCCAGCTTAGGGGCTTTTGGTCAGGCCAGGCCCTGGGGCGTCTTATGTACATATATGTATATACTATATGAGTCACTGACTTAGGGGTGCTGTACCATAGCTCTATGCTTATATAACTGAACCACTTTTGTAACATGATGTATATTATAGTGTGTTGTTCCATATTCTATTATCTTTTGTCTTATGTATGTGAATGTTTAATTATCCCTTGATATATGGAAGGTATGCGACTTTAAATTATTCTTGTTAAAAAAATTTACTTGTAAAATTCGCGGGGTTTTAACAACGTAGAGGCTTATATTTATTAATTAATAATACAAAAAGGAAAAACAAGTTGGTAACATTCGATTTCTAGTATGATCTAGACATGCTGGAAGTTGGGTCGTTACAATTTGGTATCAGAGCGGTTCTTCCTGTTAGAGCCTGGGGAATGGACTGAATCATGCTTGATTGCATGCTCTGTGGTGTATCTCATGCTTATAGGGTATCTATGTGATATGTGTTGCATGAATGTCTTTATGCTTTCATTCTGATAATGTTCACGCCCAATCTGAGGTATTAAGACTGATCACCTTGGTATTGATTATTTGGTATGAACAGAATCAGGATGCCTCCACGGAGACGTAGCGATCGGGAATGGTCTACTGTTAACAATCCGCCACGAAACGATGATAATCTGTTTGCTGTGATTCACGCTATGGCTGAGGCTGTGCGTGAAACGGCGACTGCTACTACCCGAGCAGTTAACCCTCTGGGGGAACGTAATGGAGAGCGTAACAATGACCGTAATGGTGAGAATGGTGGGAATGGTGATGGAGATAACATGAATCATGATAGGCCTATGACATTAGCTACTTTCTTGAAAGTTAATCCATCGAAGTTCAAGGGTACGACTGTAGAAACTGAAGCTGATAATTGGTTCCGAGGCATAGAAAGGTCCTTGAGCGCACAGCATGTCCCGGAAGAACAGTATGTAGAATTTGCTACTTATATGTTGGAAGGGGATGCTCAGCACTGGTGGCAGGGCATTCAACGTTTACTGCAGCAAGATGAGGGTAATATTTTGTGGGATGTTTTCAAAGAAGAGTTCTATAAGAAGTACTTTCCTAGAGCTACTCGTGAGGCAAAGGAGATAGAGTTGATGTAGTTGAAACAGGGAAGTATGTCCGTTGCTGAGTATACAAGGAAGTTTGAAGATTTATGTCGTTTTTTCAAGGTTTGTCAAGGGAATCCAGTAGATTTCGAAGAGTGGAAATGTTTGAAATTTGAAGGGGGACTCCGTGAAGATTTGTTGAACTCAGTGGTTCCATTGGAAATACGGAATTTTGCGGAGTTGGTTAATAAGAGTCAGCTAGTAGAGGACTGTGCTAAGAAGATAGCTGCAGCTCGGATGAATCGCCCAGGATCCTCTTTTCAGAATTATAATCGGTATACAGCTCCTCAGGGAAGGAATTTTAAGCAGGGAGCAATGCCTTCACGAAGGTACAATCAGAATAGAAATGTTCATGCACGTCCTACAAGAGGGAATGGAGGAAGAACGAGACAGGATATGGGTAAGCGACCTCAGCAGGCGCAGATGCCACCAGTATGTAGGCAGTGCAGAAAGGAGCATGGAGGTAGACCTTGTCAGCTTACAGGCGTTATCTGTTTTTCTTGTGGTCAGCCTGGACATATGGCTAAGGACTGTCCGAAGAAGCCAGTACAAGGAATAGAGAGGCCGCGACAGCAAGGACGTGTGTTTGCTATGACTGCTGATGACGCAATGAAATCAGACTCCCTAATTCAAGGTCAGTGTTATGTCAAATCTCGATTCTTAACTGTACTGTATGACTCTGGTGCATCACATTCATTTATTTCTGAGACTGTTGCGCATGAGTTGGGATTAGATTTCGCCATGTTAGATTATAATCTAATTGTTCGTACACCCACATCTCAAAATGCCTTGACTAGTCAAGTATGTCAACAGGTGCCTTTTGTTATTGAGGCTAAGACTTTTATACATGACCTGGTTTGTTTGCCTTTGTGTGGTTTAGATATTATCTTAGGTCTAGATTGGTTGTCCAAGCATCATGTTTTCCTTGATTGTTTTAAACGAATTGCTACATTTCCATCATCTGAAATGCACACTGAACCAGTTGAGTCTTGTACTTTCTATTTGAATTCCCTAAGAGTTATTTCTAGTAATAGTGGGTTAGAGGGTTACATTCTACTATTGGCTAGCTCAGAAACTAATGAACAAGACTTGGAGCAAATCCGAGTGGTGAAGGAGTTTCTGATGTTTTTCCGGATGATATACCTGAGTTTCCACCTCAGAGAGAGATAGAGTTTAGTATTGATCTGGTTCCTGGAGCCGGACCGATTTCTATAGCACCGTATCAGATGTCACCATTGGAATTAGTAGAGTTAAAGAAGCAGTTGAATAAATTGCTGGGGAAGAAGTTTATTCGTCCGAGTGTATCACCATGGGGAGCTCTAGTGTTACTAGTAAAGAAGAAGGATGGTGGAATGAGGTTATGTGTGGATTATCGGCAATTGAACAAGATCACAATCAAGAACAAGTATCCACTCCCAAGGATAGATGATCTGATGGACCAGCTGAGAGGTACGACAGTATTCTCGAAGATTGATTTGTGGTCAGGTTACCATCAAATCTGGGTGAAGGAATTAGATATACCTAAGACTGCCTTTCGAACTAGGTACGGTCATTATGAATATGCGGTTATGTCCTTTGGACTGACTAATGCTCCTGCTGTATTCATGGATTATATGAATCGCATTTTTCGTCCGTATCTAGATCAGTTTGTGGTAGTCTTTATAGATGATATCCTCATCTATTCCAAGACAGAAGAAGAACATGGAAAGCATTTGAGGATTGTGTTGCAAATATTAAGAGCACGGAAGCTATATGCGAAGTTGTCAAAATGTGAATTTTGGGCGACAGAAGTGGCATTCTTGGGACATGTGATCACACGAGATGGAATAACTGTAGATCCTTTAAAGATAGAGGCCGTAGTACAATGGAAGCACTCCAAGATAGTTACAGAAGTTCGTAGTTTCTTGGGGTTAGCAGGATACTATCGGCGATTTATCAAGAGTTTTTCACAGATAGCTTTACCTTTGACTCGCCTTACTAAGAAGGAAGTTCCGTTTTAGTGGACAGAGAAGTGTGAAGAAAGCTTTGAAACTTTAAAGGAAAAGTTAACGACGGCGCCAGTTTTGGTGTTACCAGACCCACAGGAACCTTTTGAGGTGTATTGTGATGCTTCTTCTAAGGGACTTGGATGTGTATTGATGCAGCATAGGAATGTGGTAGCTTATGCTTAGAGACAACTAAGACCTTACGAAAGGAACTATCCGACACATGATTTGGAATTAGCAGTAGTGGTCTTTGCACTTAAGATTTTGAGGCACTATTTGTACGGAGCCCAATTTGAAGTCTTCTCTGATCATAAGAGTTTGAAGTATATCTTTGATCAGAAAGACCTTAATATGAGGCAGAGGCGATCGATGGAATTCTTAAAAGATTATGATTTTAAGTTGAGCTATCATCCTGGGAAGGCAAATGTAGTCGCAGATGCTTTGAGTCGGAAGAGTTTGGGTATATCTTGGATGATGATCAAGGAAGAAGAAATGATCTCAGCCTTTGAAAACTTAAAATTAGGAATGAGAGAGACATCAAGAGGAGTTGTTATGGCGCGACTACAATTAACATCTGACTTTAAGATAGCTATTCAGCAAGCTCAAGCCCAGAATTCAGGAATGCTGACATTGTTAACACGGATGAAGGCAGACCAGCCGGAAGAGGTACTCCAAGATAAAGAGGGAATATGGAGATATAGGAACAGAATTTGTGTACCTGCTCAGGAGGACTTGAGAAAGAATATTCTGACCGAAGCTCATGAAAGCAGATTTTCTATCCATCCCGAAACGACTAAAATGTACCAAGATCCGAAGAAGATGTTCTGGTGGCCGGGAATAAAGAAAGATATAGCAACGTATGTTTCAAAGTGTCTCACTTGCCAGAAGATTAAAGTGGAACATCAAAAACCACCTGGAACCCTGCAACCATTGGAAATACCGCAATGGAAATGGGAAGAGATTACGATGGATTTTGTTACTGGGTTACCAAGAACCTCTGCCGGGCATGATGCAATTTGGATAGTTGTAGATCGATTGACAAAATCAGCGCATTTTCTATCAATTCAAATTGGTCACAGCTTGGAGAAACTCGCCCGGTTATACATTCAGGAGATAATACGATTGCATGGAATACCTTCATCAATTGTGTCAGACAGAGATCCAAGGTTTACTTCTAGATTTTGGGGAGCTCTACAGAAAGCTTTTGGGACGAAGTTGCACTTAAGTACAGCATATCACCCACAGACTGATGGACAGACAGAACGAACAATTCGTACCTTGGAAGATATGTTGAGATCTTGCGTAATGGACCAACAAGGTAACTGGGACAAATACTTGCCATTGATTGAGTTTGCTTATAACAACAGTTATCAACAGAGTATTAGAATGGCACCATATGAAGCCCTCTATGGAAGAAAGTGTCAATCACCATTATACTGGTATGACAAGGAGGAAGGCAGGATTTTGGGGCCAGACTTGGTACAAGAAACTACCGAACAGATTAAGCACATTCGAGAGAAGATTCAAACTGCCCAAAGTCGACAAAAGAGCTACGCAGATAATAGGCGTAGGCCCTTAGAATTTAACGAAGGTGACCATATTTTTTTAAGAGTGACACCTACGACTGGAATAGGTAGAGCTCTTAGGACTAAGAAATTGAATCCACGATACTTAGGTCCTTTTCAAATTCTTAAAAGAGTCGGTCCAGTAGCATACCAAGCAGCTCTCCCTCCTTATTTGTCAAACCTTCATGATGTTTTTCATGTTTCACAACTCAAAAAGTATAATCCCGACGAAAGCCATGTTTTACAACCAGAGACAGTACAGCTGTGAGCAGACTTGACATATCAAACCCTACCAGTCAGAATTGTGGAACGAAGTGACAAACAGCTTAGAGGGTAGAATGTAACGGCCTAGCCCCGAAGAAACGGCGCTTTTTCGGGATCAAACGGAATTTTTACAGAATTTTTAGGAATTTCTATGCATATCAGCACCTCCACTGCACAGGTGCTGCGTCATCAAGCTGCTGAGTCAGCAGCTTGATTGCACAGGACACCTCTCCTAATCTAAGTAGGCACGTCGCGAAGAGTTGCGTTTTTGAGCCACTTCGGGCCCGAATTTCAAAATTCTGATTTCCGTGGTTAGTCTCTATGTGACGAGCCGGTCACGAATTTCGAGAGAAAATTATATTAATATAATATTCATATATTATTATTTTATTCAGAATATTATATTATTATCTTCTCTACTGTGATTAATGTTGATCTATGTTTAGTAATATAATAACTGAGCTTGAAATCTACCGGTAACGGATAATACCGGCATTCTTAGATGAACTTAGCACTGCTAATGCTTCATCATATATCTTTTATTCTTATGATTATCCAGTTACTAGTGTCATTTACACTAAGTAACTTAATGTTTATCCATTAGTAGTGTAATTACTTAAGTTCTAATACATCTAGCTTTAGTAATTATCCTTTCCTGAGATATTTTGACAAGTAACTTTTGGATAATCATCATCCAAAGGCCACGGCCTCCCTTGGAAAGCTTGGCTATCATTTTTGTTCTTGGAAAAGCTTAGAACACCATGAAAGAAAACCATGAAGTTTCCATGAACACCTGAGCTACTTTCTCCGTTCTTTCTCAAACCGAAACCCCTATCAAAAATCTAATCTTACCAAAGTGTTCACCTCTTCCTCCTCTTCATTTCTATGTCACTTTTCATGGAGTAAATCAAGGTATGAAGGCTTCTCCTCCTCCTTGAAGATTCGGCCATGGTGGTTCCTTAAGTTAATGATGTTTTCTTCATGTTCTTTCTTAGGTTCTCTTATTCAATCACCAAAAGCTCCAAGAAAACGTGATTTCTAGTTACCTTAAGGTGAGGAAAACCTTCTTTTCATCATCATGAAGCTTCAGCCTTCATGGTTCATAAGATTCTAAAGTTGTTTTTGATGATAAAATAGGCATAAAAGTGCTTCTGGAAGCTTGTTTTTGGTGCAATCTTGGACAGCAGCAAAGGAAGTAAGGTTTGGTAAATTAGTCAATGATTGGCTGTGTTCTTGAAGTGTTAAACCAGATCTTGTTGCTTTAGATTTGATTTTGGGTGTTTGTGTGATGGTTTGATCATGGAAACTTGTTGTTTAATGCTTGAAAATCATGTTTATGATGGTTTTGAAGTGGCTGTTGGTGCTGCTGAAAAACGTGACATTTCAGCCATGAAAATCATGATTTTTTATGCTTATTTGATGTGTATTTGATGGCTGAAAAGTTTCTCTTTGGTTTGATAAAAATCGGGTTCAAATCGGTTTCCGAAAAGATTGAAAAACTAGCTGAAAATCAAGCAGAAATCTGATGAACTTTTGAAAAAAAATGTTTTTGGTTTTTGGAAAAACATGAAAACGTGTATTCAAGGAGTTTTGGGGTCAAAATGCAATTATAAAAAAGTTTGGAGTTGAAAATTAATTAATCAAAAGTTGAGGGGCTAAAGTGCAAATATTAAAAGTTATAGGGGTCAAAGTGCAATTTCCAATAAGTCCGGGGGTCAAAATGCAATTTTTGAACGTTAAATAATATATTATTATTTTAATAATAAAATATTAATATATTATTTTATTAATAATATTATTTTAATAATAATATTATTTTATTAATAATAATAAAATATTGATAAAAAGACAGTTTTCCCTGAAAGCCTCAGGAAGGCAGATTTGAGTCGAGAATTCTCTAATTTCCTTTACTAAACACCTAAAAAGAGGTATAAGAGAAGATATAGAGGTATATGAGGTAAAGAAACAAGATTTTGAAACCTGTGTTTAAGTTAAAAAGAAAAAGAGTTAAAAGTGATATAGCTGTGTACCTGACCTTACAGAGTAAACAGAGAATTGTAAAATGAGCTTTCTGTGATGTTGTAATGCTTGATTTATGATGATTGCTAAATGATGGAAAGTATGGTTATATGTGAATTATGAGCCTTCGGGCAATGCTTGTGAATGTTGTGCGGGGACGCCCGTATTGTGATGTTGCTTCCCAGACAGGCTGCGGTAGAGTAGTACCAGCCCTGCAAGCTGAATGCTTGGTAGAGGCCTGACTTGCATACCTGCGGTATATTGAGACCTGAGCAAATACCAGCCCTGCAAGTCGAGAGCACTTGGTAGAGGGTATGCGGTACTTAATCTGGGATTAAGTTCTGGGAAGGCCTTATCTGACTTGGACGGTCGGATTGCGTCGGGTGCGGGTCGAAAACGACAAATGAGCTCATTACCTGCAGTAGGGACAGACATGCATCATACTTGTTTGTGCATTATTTATTGCTAATCTTCTTGTGTTCTTGTTCTATTCCTTGTTTATTTGAGCATAACTGTGTGATTGCATATTAATGTGTGAATGTGCATTTACTTCCTATTTTTTCTCTTGTTCATGTGTTAATTTATGTTGCTGTTATGTACATATTACTCTATATTTATTTATACTTCTATGACCACGGACATTATAAACGAACTTAACTGTAAACCCCGACCTTACTAAGAACTCCCCAGTTCTTACCCCTTACACCTCTACAGATGGACACGGGAGTCCTATTCTACGAGATTGATCCACCGTACATCCACGAGGACCCGGTGCGTGGCGAGTATTACATCTACTGTGCGGTACCTCGTATCCGTAATTATGTAGTTCGTGGTAGATCATTCCAGTACCCTATTAGGACAGCATACTTTAATCCTGATGCACCCTATGACTTTCCTTTATCTTGGTTACACCCCGGCGGACCTGGGATACCTCATCCTGAGGAGCAGATGCCACCTCCACCTGACTATCCTCCTCCACCTAAACCTCCTCTACTTGATGTGCCTATACCTGCCCAGCATATCCATGAGGCACCTCCTGCACCCTTTGTCCTTGATGAGTGGGGTGTTCCTGTGTTACCACCCGAGCATGATCCTTTACCTGAGCCGATCGAGCCTCCAGTCTTTGATGAGCAGCAGGGACATGAGTATGATCAGATCATGGAGGCGCCACCTCCTTCTCCCGACTGTATTTTGTTTGGTAGCTATCCTTTTATGGTTCCTGTGGCCAGCAGTGGTTCCTCTGCTATCACTCCGGCAGAAGAAGAGGACAAAGAAGAAGAAGATCCAGAGGAAGATCCTAACTTCATAGTTATCTCCTCTGGCAGCGATGACGATGAGCCAGGTGAGGCGCCAGCAGGCGAGCATCACCATTCGCCCGGTGATTTTTCGTGAGGTACTCTAGACCAGGATTGAGGAGACTTTTTGAAACGCCTAGTCTAACTTCAGTACATTAGAGTGTCTCCCTCACTTTTGTTAGCATGATTAGAGGGAATAGGCATATATCAGAGTTAGGCTAACCTGGGTGCCAGCTTAGGGGCTTTTGGTCAGGCCAGGCCCTGGGGCGTCTTATGTACATATATGTATATACTATATGAGTCACTGACTTAGGGGTGCTGTACCATAGCTCTATGCTTAAATAACTGAACCACTTCTGTAACATGATGTATATTATAGTGTGTTGTTCCATATTCTGTTATCTTTTGTCTTATGTATGTGAATGTTTAATTATCCCTTGATATATGGAAGGTATGCGACTTTAAATTATTCTTGTTAAAAAAAATTTACTTGTAAAATTCGCGGGGTTTTAACAACGTACAGGCTTATATTTATTAATTAATAATACAAAAAGGAAAAACAAGTTGGTAACATTCGATTTCTAGTATGATCTAGACATGCTGGAAGTTGGGTCGTTACAACACTCATCATCATTCTCACCTATGAACGCGTGCCTGACAACCACCTCCGTTCTATCTTAGATTGAATGAATATCTCTTAGCCTCATGATTCAGATCAGAGTCTTCGTGGTATAAGCTAGAATTATTCGCGGCCATTCCTGAGATCCAGAACGTCTAAACCTTGTCTGTGGTATTCTGAGTAGGATCTGGAAAGGGATGACTGTGACGAGCTTCAAACTCGTGAGTGTTGGGCGTAGTGACAGATGCAAAAGGATCAATGGATCCTATTCCGACATGATCGAGAACCGACAGATGATTTGCCGTGCGGTGACAGCGCATTTGGAACATTTTCACTGAAAGGACGAGAAGTAGCCATTGACAACGGTGATGCCCAACATAAAGCTTGCCATGGAAGGAGCCTTACGTGCATGAAGAAGAAGACAGCAGGAAAGCAGAGCTTCAGAAGACAAAGCATCTCCAAAACCTCAACCTATTCTCCATTACTGCAAAACAAGTATTTATTTCATGTTCTTTTACTTTTTACAATTAAATCTGAGAATTATTGATATCCTGACTAAGAGTTACAAGATAACCATAGCTTGCTTCAAGCCGACAATCTCTGTGGGATCGACCCTTACTCACGTAAGGTATTACTTGGACGACCCAGTGCACTTGCTGGTTAGTTGTGCGGAATTGCAAAAGTGTGATTGTGATTTCGTGCACCAGCTCTCAAGTACCCTAATGATTCTGAAGGGTGTATGAAAATAGATGTTATTGAACCACTTGTTCAAGAGGTACTGAAAGCTGAGGTGCTTGATGACATTCTGGATCCTATTTATGAGTATGAATTAGTTAAAGTTGATGATTCACCACCCCAGAAGGCTATAGTTCACACACCTAAAGCAGAGGAAGAAGCCCCCAAGCTTGAGCTTAAACCTTTACCTCCTTCTCTGAAATATGTGTTCTTGGGTGAAAATGATTCCTATCCAGTGATTATTAGCTCTTCCCTGAAGCCTGAAGAGGAAGAAGCGCTTATTTCAGTGCTCAGGAGCCATAAAACAGCTCTTGGGTGGTCCATTAGTGACTTGAAGGGGATTAGTCCAACCAAGTGTATGCACAAGATCCTCCTTGAAGATGATGCTAAACCAGTTGTGCAACCACAAAAGAGACTCAATCCAACTATGAAAGAGGTGGTCTAAAAAGAGGTAATGAAATTATGGGAAGCAGGTATTATTTACCCTATTTCTGATAGTCCTTGGGTAAGTCCTGTGCAGGTAGTTCCCAAGAAAAGAGGGATGACAGTGATCAAGAATGAAAAGAATGAGCTTATTCCTATAAGAACAGTCACGGGTTGGAGAATGTGTATAGACTATAGGAGGCTAAACACTACTACAAAGAAGGATCACTTCCCCCTGCCTTTCATTGATCAGATGCTTGAGAGGTTAGCCGGTCATGCTTTTTATTATTTTCTAGATGGATATTCTGGATATAATCAAATTGTAGTGGACCCTCAAGATCAAGAGAAGATAGCATTCACATGCCCCTTTGGAGTATTTGCCTACAGGAAAATGCCTTTTGGACTTTGTAATGCTCCAGCAACTTTTCAGAGGCGTATGCTTTCAATTTTTTTTGATATGGTTGAAAAGTTCATTGAGGTATTTATGGATGATTTTTCTATTTTTGGTAATTCTTTTGAATATTGCCTTAAGCATTTATCTCTTGTCTTGAAACGGTGTTAAGAATCAAACCTTATTTTTAATTGGGAAAAATGTCATTTTATGGTTACAGAAGGTATTGTTCTTGGACACCGAATTTCAAGTAAGGGAATTGAGGTTGATAGAGCAAAGGTGGAGGTAATTGAAAAATTACCACCACCAGCTAATGTTAAGGCAGTCAGGAGTTTCTTGGGTCATGCAGGATTTTATAGAAGATTTATAAAGGATTTTTCTAAAATTACTAAACCATTAAGCAAATTGTTGGTTGTTGATGTTCGCTTTGTTTTCAATGCTGAATGTCTGCATGCTTTTGAAACTCTGAAAGCAAACCTTACCTCTGCCCCCATCATAGCTCCCCCTGACTGGGATTTACCATTTGAATTAATGTGTGATGCTAGTGACTTTGCTATAGGCACTGTTTTAGGGCAGAGGCATGGTAAGCTTATACATGTCGTTTACTATGCTAGCCGTGTGTTAGATGATGCCCAAAAGAATTACACAACTACAGAAAAACAATTATTTGCTATTGTGTATGCTGTTGATAAGTTTAGGTCCTATTTAATTGGTTCTAAGGTTATTGTTTATACTGATCATGCTGCTTTGAAGTACATTCTAACTAAGCAGGATTCTACACCAAGTTTAATCAGATGGGTGTTGCTCCTTCAGGAGTTTGATATTGAGATAAAAGATAGAAAAGGGTCAGAAAATCAAGTAGCTGGTGATGAGCGGATAATTTATACGCTTTTTGGCATTGTTTTTAGTATGTTTTTAGTAGGATCTAGTTACTTTTAGGGATGTTTTTCTTAGTTTTTATGTTAAATTCACATTTCTGGACTTTACTATGAGTTTGTGTGTTTTTCTGTGATTTCAGGTATTTTCTGGCTGAAATTGAGGGACTTGAGCAGAAATCAGATTCAGAGGTTGAAAAAGGACTACTGATGTTGTTGGATTCTGACCTTCCTGCACTCAAAGTGGATTTTCGGGAGCTACAGAACTCGAAATGGCGCGCTTCCAATTGCGTTGGAAAGTAGACATCCAGGGCTTTCCAGCAATATATAATAGTCCATATTTGGCTAAGAATTGACGACGTAAACTGGCGTTCAACGCCAGCCTTCTGCCCAAATCTGGCGTCCAGCGCCAGAAAAGGATCCAAAACCAGAGTTGAACGCCCAAACTGGCACAGAAACTGGCGTTCAACTCCACAAATGGCCTCTGCACGTGCAACACTCAGGCTCAGCCCAAACACACACCAAGTGGGCCCAGGAAGTGGATTTATGCATCAATTACTTACTCATGTAAACCCTAGTAGCTAGTTTATTATAAATAGGACCCTTTACTAGTCTTTTTGACCATCTTTGAACGCATTGTTCTTAGACCATAGGGGCTGGCCACACGGCCATGCCTGGACCTTCACTTATGTATTTTCATACGGTAGAGTTTCTACACTCCATAGATTAAGGTGTGGAGCTCTGCTGTTCCTCAAAGATTAATGCAAAGTACTACTGTTTTCTATTCAATTCTTCTTATTTCGCTTCTAAGATATCCATTCGCACCCAAGAACGTGATGAAGGTGATGATTATGTGTGACGCTCGTCATCCTTCTCCCTTATGAACGCGTGCCTGACAAACACTTCTGTTCTACATGAATTAAGCTAGAATGAGTATCTTTAAGATCTCCTAACCGGAATCTTCGTGGCGTAAGCTAGAATGATGGCGGCATTCAAGAGAATCCGGAAGGTCTAAACCTTGTCTGTGGTATTCTGAGTAGGATTCAATGATTGAATGACTGTGACGAGCTTCAAACTCGCGAGTGCTGGGCGTTAGTGACAGACGCAAAAGGAGGGTGAATCCTATTCCAGCATGATCGGGAACCGACAGATGAATAGTCGTGCCGTGACAGGGTGCGTGAGCATATTATTCACTGAGAGGAGGGGATGTAGCCACTGACAACGGTGATGCCCTTGCATAAAGCCAGCCATGGAAAGGAGTAAGACTGATTGGATGAAGATAGCAGGAAAGCAGAGGTTCAGAGGAACGAAAAGCATCTCCATTCGCTTATCTAAAATTCCTACCAATGATTTACATAAGTACCTCAATCCCTATTTTATTATATAATATTCAAAAACACCATTATCACTTTATATCTGCCTGACTGAGATTTACAAGGTGACCATAGCTTGCTTCATACCAACAATCTCCGTGGGATTCGACCCTTACTCACGTAAGGTATTACTTGGACGACCCAGTGCACTTGCTGGTTAGTTGTATCGAAGTTGTGACAATTATGTATTGAGATCAGAGCACCAAGTTGCTCACGTTGCCGGGGATTGTTTGAGCCTGGACATCACAATTTCGTGCACCAAGTTTTTGGCGCCGTTGCCGGGGATTGTTTGAGCCTGGACATCACAATTTCGTGCACCAAGTTTTTGGCGCCGTTGCCGGGGATTGTTCGAGTTTGGACAACTGACGGTTCATCTTGTTGCTCAGATTAGGTAATTTTCTTTTTGTTTTCTTCTCAAAAATTTTCTCACCTATTTTCGAAAAAATAAAAATGTTTTTCAAAAATTTTATTCAAAATTTTTAAGAATGAATTCTAGTGTTTCATGAAGCATGTGAAGCCTGGCTGGCTGCAAAGCCATGTCTAAATTCTTTTGGACTGAGGCTTGCAATTTGTTATCAAGAGCAATTTAGTTATTGCTCATCCACCTGCTGCTGATCCATGATCACCTGCTGAAGCTTGGCTGGCCATTGGCCATGTCTAGTGTTTTGGACTGGAGCTTTCTTTGAAAGCTTGGCCGGCTAGTGAGCCATGTCTAATTCCTGGACTGAAGCTTTAGACTAACATGGCAAGATTCCTGGAATTCATATTAAAAATTTTTGGAATCCTTATTTTTCCTTTTTCATATAATTTTCGAAAAAACAAAAAAAAAATTAGAAAATAAAAAAAAATCAAAAATATTTTTGTGTTTCTTGTTTGAGTCTTGAGTCATGTTATAAGTTGGTGTCAATTGCATATGCATCTTGCATTTTTTCGAAAATATCATGCATTCATAGTGTTCTTCATGATCTTCAAGTTGTTCTTGGTAAGTCTTCTTGTATGATCTTGATGATTTTTTGTTTGGTGTCTTTTCATGTTTATCATATGCATTCTTGAATTCTTAGTGCCTAAGCATTAAAGAATTCTAAGTTTGGTGTCTTGCATGTTTTCTTTGCATTAAAAATTTTTCAAAAATATGTTCTTGATGTTCATCATGACATTCATAGTGTTCTTGGTGTTCATCTTGACATTCATAGCATTCTTGCATGCATTCATTGTTTTGATCTAAAAATTTCATGCATTGCATCCTTTTAGTGTTTTCCTCTTGCATCATAAAAATTCAAAAAATCAAAAAAAAAATATCTTTCCCTTTTTCTCTCATCAAATTCGAAAATTTGAGTTGACTTTTTCAAAAATTTTTAAAAATCAAATTGTTTCTCATGAGTCAAATCAAATTTTCAATTTGAAAATCTTATCTTTTTCAAAATCTTTTTCAAAAATCAAATCTTTTTCAAAATTCTTAGTTATTTTTGAAAATTGCAAAAATATTTTTCAAAAATCTTTTTCTTATTTTTATACCATATTTTCGAAAATAACAATAACAATTAATGTTTTGATTCAAAAATTTGAAGTTTGTTACTTGCTTGTTAAGAAAGATTCAAACTTTAAGTTCTAGAATCATATCTTGTGATTTCTTATGAATCAAGTCATTAATTGAGATTTTAAAAAATTCAAATCTTTTTCAAAAAACTAACTTCTATCATATCTTTTCAAAAATATCTTCTTATCTTATCTTTTTCAAAAATATCTTTTCAAAATATCTTTTCTATCTCCCTAACTTCTTATCTTTTCAAAATTTGTTTCAACTAACTAACTAACTTTTTGTTTGTCTCTTAACTTTTTCAAAACTACCCAACTAACTCTCTCTCTCTAATTTTCGAAAATATCTTCCCTCTTTTTCAAAAATTTCTTTTTTATTAACTAATTATTTTTATTTTTTCAAAAAAAAAAATTTACTAACACATTTTCAAAAACCAATTTTCAAAAGTCACTAACTCCTTTTCAAAAATAATTTTCGAAAATTCCCTCTCTCTCTCTCATCCTATTCTATTTATTCATTCATTAACTAACATCTCTTCCTCACATCATCACCAAATTCGAACCCCCCTCTTCTATCTGTGTTCGAATTTCTTCCTCTTTTCTTCTACTAATAATAAGGATCCTCTTTACTGTGACATAGAGGATTCCTCTTCTTTTCTTTTTCTCTCTCCTTTCTTATGAGTAGGGACAGAGAAAAAGGCATTCTTGTTGAAGCTGATCCAGAACCTGAAAGGACTCTGAAGAGAAAATTAAGAGAAGCTAAAATACAACAATCCAGAGACAACTTAATTGAAAATTTCGAACAAGTAAAGGAGATGGCAGCCGAACCCAACAACAATGCAAGGAGAATGCTTGGTGACTTCACTGCACCTAATTCCAATTTACATGGAAGAAGCATCTCCATTCCTGCCATTGGAGCAAACAACTTTGAGCTGAAACCTCAATTAGTTTCTCTGATGCAGCAGAACTGCAAGTTTCATGGACTTCCATCTGAAGATCCTTTTCAGTTCTTAACTGAATTCTTGCAGATATGTGATACTGTTAAGACTAATGGAGTAGATCCTGAAGTCTACAGGCTCATGCTTTTCCCTTTTGCTGTAAGAGACAGAGCTAGATTATGGTTGGATTCTCAACCCAAAGACAGCCTGAACTCTTGGGATAAGCTGGTCACGGCTTTCTTAGCCAAGTACTTTCCTCCTCAAAAGCTGAGCAAGCTTAGAGCTGATGTTTAAACCTTCAGACAGAAAGAAGGTGAATCCCTCTATGAAGCTTGGGAAAGATACAAACAGTTGACCAAAAAGTGTCCTTCTGACATGCTTTCAGAATGGACCATCCTGGATATATTCTATGATGGTTTATCTGAGCTATCAAAGATGTCACTGGACACTTCTGCAGGTGGATCCATTCACCTAAAGAAAACGCCTGCAGAAGCTCAAGAACTCATTGACATGGTTGCTAATAACCAGTTCATGTACACTTCTGAAAGGAATCCTGTGAGTAATGGGACGCCTATGAAGAAGGGAGTTCTTGAAGTTGATACTCTGAATGCCATATTGGCTCAGAACAAAATATTGACTCAGCAAGTCAATATGATCTCTCAGAGTCTGCATGGAATGCAAGCTGCATCCAACAGTACTCAAGAGGCATCTTCTGAAGAAGAAGCCTATGATCCTGAGAACCCTGCAATAGCAGAGGTAAATTATTTAGGTGAACCTTATGGAAACACCTATAACTCAACAAGGAGAAATCATCCAAATTTCTCATGGAAGGATCAAAAGCCCCAACAAGGCTTTAATAATGGTGGAAGAAACAGGTTTAGCAATAGCAAGCCTTTTCCATCATCAACTCAGCAACAGACAGAGAACTCTGAACAAAATGCTTCTAATTTAGCAAATCTAGTCTCTGATCTATCTAAGGCCACTGTAAGTTTCATGAATGAAACAAGATCTTCCATTAGAAATCTGGAAGCACAAGTAGGCCAGCTGAGTAAAAGGATCACTGAAATCCCTCCTAGTACTCTCCCAAGCAATACAGAAGAGAATCCAAAAGGAGAGTGCAAGGCCATTGACATAAGCGCCATGGCCGAACCTGTGAGGAGAGGAGAGGATGTGAATCCCAAGGAGGAAGACCTCCTGGGACGTCCAGTGATCAATAAGGAGCTTCCCTCTGAGAAACCAAAGGACTCTGAGGCCCATCTAGAGACCATAAAGATTCCATTGAACCTCCTTATGCCCTTCATGAGCTCTGATGAGTATTCCTCTTCTGAAGAGAATGAGGATGTTACTGAAGAGCAAGCTGCCAAGTTTCTTGGTGCAATCATGAAGCTAAATGCCAAATTATTTGGCATTGATACTTGGGAAGTTGAACCTCCCTTGTTCATCAATGAACTAAGTGATCAGGATCAACTGACATTGCCTCAGAAGAGACAGGATCCTGGAAAGTTCATAATACCCTGTACCATAGGCACTATGATCTTTAAAGCTCTTTGTGACCTTGGTTTAGGAATAAACCTCATGCCCCTCTCTGTAATAGAGAAACTGGGAATCTATGGGGTGCAAGCTGCTAAAATCTCACTAGAGATGGCAGACAGCTCAAGAAGACAGGCTTATGGACAAGTAGAAGATGTATTAGTAAAGGTTGAGAGCCTTTACATACCTACTGATTTCATAGTCCTGGATACTGGAAAGGAAGAGGATGAATCCATCATCCTAGGAAGACCTTTCCTGGCCACAGCAAGAGCTGTGATTGATGTTGACAGAGGTGAAATAGTCCTTCAATGGAATGAGAACTCCCTTGTATTCAAAACTCAAGGATCTCCCTCTGCAACCATGGAGAGGAAGCTTGAAAAGCTTCTCTCAAAGCAGAGTCAACCAGAGCCCCCACAGTCAAACTCTAAGTTTGGTGTTGGGAGGCCACAACCAAACTCTAAGTTTGGTGTTGAACTCCCATATCCAAACTCTATGTTTGGTGTTGGAGAGTTTCAACAAAGCTCTGCACATCTGTGAGGCTCCATGAGAGCCCACTGTCAAGCTATTGACATTAAAGAAGCGCTTGTTGGGAGGCAACCCAATGTTTATCTAATTCTTATTTTTATTGTTTTTCGTGTTTTCTTAGGTTCATGATCATGTGGAGTCACAAAATAAATATAAAAATTAAAAACGGAATCAAAAACAGCAGAAGAAAAATCACACCCTGGAGGAGCATCTGTCTGGCGTTCAGCGCCAGAACAGAGCATGGTTCTGGCGCTGAACGCCCAAAATGGGCAGCTTCTGGGCGCTGAACGCCAGAACAGGCATGGTTCTGGCGTTCAACGCCAGAAATGGCACACAAATGGGCGTTGAACGCCCAAAATAGCCACCAACCTGGCGCTGAACGCCCAGAGTTGGGTACAAAGGCATTTTTACATGCCTAATGGGTGCAGGGATGTAATTCCTTGAACACCTCAGGATCTGTGGACCCCATAGGATCCACTCAGGATCTGTGGACCCCACAGGATCCCCACCTACCTCCACTCACTTTTTCTCACCACTCTCTTTCACACAACCCCATAAACACTCTTCCCTAAAAAGCCCTTCACCAATCACCTCAATCTCTCTTCCCCATTAAACCTTCACCACTCACATCCACCCACTCTTCCCAATAAACCTACCTCATAAACTCCACCTACCTTCAAAATTCAAAACCAATTTCCCACCCAAACCCACCCATATGGCCGAAACCTTCCCCCTCTTCCCTTCCCTATATAAAGCCCTCCATTCTTCATCAAATTCACCCAACACACCCCTCTACACTCCTCTTGGCCGAAACCACATCTCCCTCTCCCTCTCCATATTTCTTCTTCTTCTTCTCCTATTCTTTTGTTTATTGCTCGAGGGCGAGCAATATTCTAAGTTTGGTGTGGTAAAAGCATAAGCTTTTTGTTTTTCCATTACCATTGATGGCAGCTAAGACCGGAGAATCCTCTAGAAGAGGGAAAGGGAAGATAAAAGCTTCCACATCCGAGTCATGGGAGATGGAAAGGTTCATCTCCAAAGCCCATCAAGACCACTTCTATGATGTTGTGGCCAAGAAGAAAGTGATCCCTGAGGTCCCTGTTAAACTCAAAAGAAATGAGTATCCGGAGATCCGACATGAAATTCAAAGAAGAGGTTGGGAAGTTCTAACAAATCCCATCCAACAAGTCGGCATCCTAATGGTTCAAGAATTCTATGCCAATGCATGGATCACCAAGAACCATGATCAAAGTAAGAACCCGGATCCAAAGAACTATGTTATAATGGTTCGGGGGAAATACTTAGATTTTAGTCCGGAGAATGTGAGGTTGGCGTTCAACTTGCCATACATGGAAGAGAACGCACGCCCCTACACAAGGAGAGTCAACTTTGATCAAAGGTTGGACCAAGTCCTTATGGACATATGTGTAGAAGGAGCTCAATGGAAGATTGACTCCAAAGGCAAGCCGGTTCAACTAAGAAGATTGGACCTCAAGCCTATAGCTAGAGGATGGTTGGAGTTTATTCAATGCTCAATCATTCCCACTAGCAACCGGTCTGAAGTTACTATAGACCGGGCCATCATGATCCATAGCATCATGATTGGAGAAGAGGTGGAAGTTCATGAGATTATACCTCAAGAACTCTACAAGGTGGCTGACAAGTCCTCCACTATGGCAAGGTTAGCCTTTCCTCACCTCATTTGCCACCTATGCAATTCAGCTGGGATTGACATAGAGGGAGATATCCTCGTTAAAGAGGACAAGCCCATCACCAAGAAAAAGATGGAGCAAGCAAGAGAGCCCAGTCATGGAGCTCAAGAGGCGCAAGAAGCTCATTTCCATGAGATCCCTGAGATGCCTCAAATGCACTTTCCTCCACAAAATTATTGGGAGCAAATCAACACCTCTCTAGGAGAATTGAGTTCCAATATGGGACAACTAAGGGTGGAACATCAAGAGCACTCCATCATGCTTCATGAAATAAGAGAAGATCAAAAAGCAATGAGGGAGGAGCAACAAAGACAAGGAAGAGACATAGAAGAGCTCAAGGACATCATTGGTTCCTCAAGAAGAAAACGCCACCATCACTAAGGTGGATTCATTCCTTGTTCTTCTTTCTTCTGTTTTTCGTTTTCTATGTTATGTGCTTATCTATGTTTGTGTCTTCACTACATGATCATTAGTAGTTAGTAACTTTGTCTTAAAGATATGAATGTCCTATGAATCCATCACCTCTCTTAAATGAAAAATGTTTTAATTCAAAAGAACAAAAAGTACATGAGTTTCGAATTTATCCTTGAACTTAGCTTAATTATATTGATGTGGTGACAATGCTTCTTGTTTTCTGAATGTATGCTTGAACAGTGCATATGTCTTTTGAAGTTGTTGTTTAAGAATGTTAAATATGTTGGCTCTTGAAAGAATGATGACTAGGAGACATGTTATTTGATAATCTGAAAAATCATAAAAATGATTCTTGAAGCAAGAAAAAGCAGCAAAAAAATAAAGCTTGCAGAAAAAAAAAATTAGGCGAAAAAAAAATAGAAAGAAAAAGAAAAAGCAAGCAGAAAAAGCCAATAACCCTTAAAACCAAAAGGCAAGGGCAAATAAAAAGGATCCCAAGGCTTTGAGTATCAGTGGATAGGAGGGCCTAAAGGAATAAAATCCTGATCTAAGCGGCTAAACCAAGCTGTCCCTAACCATGTGCTTGTGGCGTGTAGGTGTCAAGTGAAAACTTGAGACTGAGCGGTTAAAGTCAAGGTCCAAAGCAAAAAAACAAAGAGTGTGCTTAAGAACCCTGGACACCTCTAATTGGGGACTTTAGCAAGGCTAAGTCACAATCTGAAAAGGTTCACCCAATTATGTGTCTGTGGCATTTATGTATCCGGTGGTAATACTGGAAAACAAAGTGCTTAGGGCCACGGCCAAGACTCATAAAGAAGCTGTGTTCAAGAATCATCATACTGAACTAGGAGAGTCAATAACACTATTCGAAATCTGAAGTCCCTAAAGATGCCAATCATTCTAAACTTCAATGGATAAAGTGAGATGCCAAAACTATTCAAGAGGCAAAAAGCTATAAGTCCCGCTCATTTGATTGAAGCTCTGTCTCATTGATAGTTTGGAATTCATAGTATATTCTCTTCTTCTTATCCTATTTGATTTTCAGTTGCTTGGGGACAAGCAACAATTTAAGTTTGGTGTTGTGATGAGCGGATAATTTATACGCTTTTTGGCATTGTTTTTAGTATGTTTTTAGTAGGATCTAGTTACTTTTAGGGATGTTTTCCTTAGTTTTTATGTTAAATTCACATTTCTGGACTTTACTATGAGTTTTTGTGTTTTTCTGTGATTTCAGGTATTTTCTGGCTGAAATTGAGGGACTTGAGCAGAAATCAGATTCAGAGGTTGAAAAAGGACTACTGATGCTGTTGGATTCTGACCTCCCTGCACTCAAAGTGGATTTTCTGGAGCTACAGAACTCGAAATGGCGCGCTTCCAATTGCGTTGGAAGGTAGACATCCAGGGCTTTCCAGCAATATATAATAGTCCATACTTTGGCCAAGCATTGACGACGTAAACTGGTGTTCAACGCCAGCTTTCTGCCCAAATCTGGCGTCCAGCGCCAGAAAAGGATCCAAAACCAGAGTTGAACGCCCAAACTGGCACAGAAACTGGCGTTCAACTCCACAAATGGCCTCTGCACGTGCAACACTCAGGCTCAGCCCAAACACACACCAAGTGGGCCCAGGAAGTGGATTTATGCATCAATTACTTACTCATGTAAACCCTAGTAGCTAGTTTATTATAAATAGGACCCTTTACTAGTCTTTTTGACCATCTTTGAACGCATTGTTCTTAGACCATAGGGGCTGGCCACACGGCCATGCCTGGACCTTCACTTATGTATTTTCATACGGTAGAGTTTCTACACTCCATAGATTAAGGTGTGGAGCTCTGCTGTTCCTCAAAGATTAATGCAAAGTACTACTGTTTTCTATTCAATTCTTCTTATTTCGCTTCTAAGATATCCATTCCCACCCAAGAACGTGATGAAGGTGATGATTATGTGTGACGCTCGTCATCCTTCTCCCTTATGAACGCGTGCCTGACAAACACTTCTGTTCTACATGAATTAAGCTAGAATGAGTATCTCTTAGATCTCCTAACCGGAATCTTCGTGGCGTAAGCTAGAATGATGGCGGCATTCAAGAGAATCCGGAAGGTCTAAACCTTGTCTGTGGTATTCTGAGTAGGATTCAATGATTGAATGACTGTGACGAGCTTCAAACTCGCGAGTGCTGGGCGTTAGTGACAGACGCAAAAGGAGGGTGAATCCTATTCCAGCATGATCGGGAACCGACAGATGAATAGCCGTGCCGTGACAGGGTGCGTGAGCATATTATTCACTGAGAGGAGGGGATGTAGCCACTGACAACGGTGATGCCCTTGCATAAAGCCAGCCATGGAAAGGAGTAAGACTGATTGGATGAAGATAGCAGGAAAGCAGAGGTTCAGAGGAACGAAAAGCATCTCCATTCGCTTATCTGAAATTCCTACCAATGATTTACATAAGTACCTCAATCCCTATTTTATTATATAATATTCAAAAACACCATTATCACTTTATATCTGCCTGACTGAGATTTACAAGGTGACCATAGCTTGCTTCATACCAACAATCTCCGTGGGATTCGACCCTTACTCACGTAAGGTATTACTTGGACGACCCAGTGCACTTGCTGGTTAGTTGTATCGAAGTTGTGACAATTATGTATTGAGATCAGAGCACCAAGTTGCTCACGTTGCCGGGGATTGTTTGAGCCTGGACATCACAATTTCGTGCACCAGCTGGCCATCTCTCTAGAATTGAGCCTGAAGCAGGAATACAACCACCTACAGCTGTGACTAAGACATTTCCGGATGAGCAATTGTTCTTCATTCAACAGGCTCCATGGTTTGCAGATATTCCGAATTACAAAGCCATGAATTTTATTCCAAAGGAGTACAGTAGGCAACAAGTAAATAAGCTATTGACAGATGCAAAGTACTATATTTGGGAGGAACCATACCTTTTTAAAAGGTGTTCAGATGGTATCATCTGGAAATGTGTCTCAGATGAAGAAACACAGCAGATTCTTTGGCACTGTTATTGTTCTGATTATGGAGGCCACTTTGGTGGTGAAAGGATAGCTACAAAGGTCCTTCAGAGCGGGTTTTACTGGCCGACTCTCTTCAGAGATTCAAGAAAATTTGTGAAGCATTGTGACAGATGTGAAAAAGCCACGAATGTTCCTGCCAACCATGAAATGCCACAGCAGGGGATTCTTGAGGTTGAGTTGTTTGATGTGTGGGGTATTGATTTCGTGGGACCTTTCCCACCCTCACATTCAAACAACTATATTCTAGTGGCAGTTGACTATGTGTCCAAGTGGGTGGAAGCTGTGGCTCTACCCACCAATGATGCCAAGGAGGTAATGAGTTTTCTTCAGAGATATATCTTTAGCCGGTTTGGTGTCCCAAGGACACTCATTAGTGATGGTGGAAGCCACTTCTGTAACAGATAACTGGACTCACTTCTGCAGAGATAAGGAGTCCATCATAAAGTGGCAACCCCCTATCACCCTCAGACAAGTGGACAGGTTGAAGTTTCCAACAGGGAACTCAAGAGGAATCTAGAGAAGATCGTCAGTGTTTCAAGAAAGGACTGGTCTAGGAAGCTTGATGATGCTCTCTGGGCATACCAGACAGCATACAAGACTCCCATTGGCATGTCCCCTTATCAGTTGGTCTATGGAAAAGTCTGTCACTTGCCAGTCAAGTTGGAGCATAAAGCTTACTGGGCAATCAGGTATCTGAATCTTGATTCAGAAGCTGTTGGAATTAAGCAAATGCTTTAGTTGAATGAGCTTGATGAATTCATATATTTAGCCTATGAGAATGCCAAGCACTATAAGGAGAGAACCAAGTTATTGCACGACAAGAAGATTGCCATCAGAGTCTTTGAGCCAGGACAGAGAGTGCTTCTATATAATTCAAGGCGCAAACTCTTTCCTGGGAAGCTGAAATCCCGATGGTCAGGACCGTTTGTGGTTACCAGAGCATCACCATATGGTCATATATTACAGGAAGAGAATTCTGACAGAAAATTTACAGTGAATGGATAGAGCTTGAAGCACTATCTTGGAGGTGAGATCGATCGCCAGAGGTCTGCTCATCTGCTGAATTAGCAGAACTGAACGTCAAGCTAGTGACGTTAAAGAAGCGCTTGTCGGGAGGTAACCTGATAATTTTGTATCCTTAGTTATTTTTCGTAGTAGTGGTTTTCTTACTTATTTAATTTTTATTGAGTTTTTACTGTTTTTCTTTCGTTTTAAGTGTGTTATGATCATGCAGCTATTTTAGAACAGGAACCGAACACTTCCAAAAAAGAAGGGTGTTCGACGTGTAAGCGTCCCTGACGCGTGCGCGTCATGTGTTGACCCGAGAGTTGGGCCGGAATGGTGTTGGAAGCGTGCCTTGTGCACAAGCAAGACCACGTGAACGCGTCCCTCACGCGTACGCGTCTTTTGCGATTTCAGCCCATCACGCGGACGCGTCCTTGACGCGCACGCGTGACCATGTAAAATTGGCGTAAAAGGTATTTGGCCAGAGTGTTATGATGGTGTGGGGCTGGAGCTGTGCTGGGTGCACAAGCCCCATCACGCGTACGCGTCGTTTTCCCATCCTGGCCGTCCACGCGTACGCGTTCCTGACGCGCACGCGTCGTATGCAATTTTGTCTCTCGTGCATATCTGAACAGAGAGTTGTGCATGCGCAGGGCTACCTTCGCGCCATTCGCACAACCAACATCACGTGTACGCATCCCAGACGCGTACACGTCGCTTGAAATTCGCGCGATCCACGCGTACGTGTGCCTTACGCGTACGCGTCGCATGCGATGCCTAATTAAACCAACTCAGCGCCTGATTTCAAATCATCCACCCCCCAATCCTAATTTTCTCTTGTTCTTTTATCCTTTTATTTTTCTTTCATCATACTATTTTTTTTATGTCTTTCTATGTCCCTCTTTGTTCTTAGTTCTTCTTTTCTTGGGGACAAGCAAACCTTTAAGTTTGGTGTTGTCACTTTGCTGATGGTTTTTTCTGTTTATTTTTATGGTACCAAAGGGAGGTAAATCATCTTCATGGAGGAGCACAACCTGAAGAATAAAACAGCCACTAGGATAACTGAGGTGGTTGAATTCCTTTCATATTTTTCCCACTCTTTCTATGTTATGTTCTGGTTTTCTGCTATTTTGCTTTGTTTATTGCATGATCCTTTATTAGTTAGATTCCTAGGTTCTAGTTTAGTACTGTTATTTTCAAAATTTCTGTTAGTTGCTTTAATTCTGAAAGGTTTCTCATGTATTGCCCACTGAGCTTGAAATCAAAAAGAAAGAAGAAAAAGGGGGATATAATGCATGAGAAATTGAGTTTATTTTTTTAAGAGTAGTCTCATTTAATAAAATGTGGTGGTGTTTTCTGTGATTCTGAATGCATGACATAAACCGTGCATGTTTGAATTTGAATCAAGGATTGTTGACGTATAAGGAAAAGGAATTTAGAGAAGTATTATGAATTTTCTGAAAATCAGTGATAGTTAATCCTTGAAGCAAAAGAAATAGCAAAAAAAAAGGAAGAGGATATAAAAACAAGGTCCAAAGCTCTGAGCATCAATGACTAGGGAGGTCAGACATGATTAAAAGCTCAAAGAGTTTTTTCCCTAGATATATGCTTGTGGTGTTGTTGTGTCAAGTAATCCTTGAGACAGAACATTTAGAGTCGAGATCAACTGCAATTAGTAGAGTATTCCAAAGGCTTTGAGCACCACTGTTTGGGAACAGCTGAAAGAAAAATCAGAACTTCAAAAGAGTTTCCCAGTTAAGTACTTGTGGTGTTCTTGGTTTAATTAACCCTTGAGACAGAACATTTAAAGTCACAGCTAGGCTCAACGTGCAAAGCACTAGTTAATTGAGAATTAAGGGATATCTGCTGTGTTCAAGGATTTAACTGAGGTATAAAGATCAGAGAACTCATACTATGATCCGGATTCTAATTCCGCATGACATTGACATTCCTCTGATTCAAAGGAGAGTGAGATGCCAAAACTGTTCAGAATTGCAATAGATAAATCCCACTTTAAGAAGAGACACAAGCATAACTGAACTCTCATTTCTCATGCAAATTCACATCTTAATCTTTCCTATCTTTTCCTAGTGAATTTACATTCAATTGATTGAGTTTAAACAAGAATTAATTATCTTTTAACCACTACGAATGCCACTTTGAGTCGTGTGTAATTCTGTTTATTTTAGGTAGCATTTGGTTGGATTTGATGGAGTTTCCGCAGAAAAAGAGAAGAAGGCTATATAGGGCAGGAATGGCTTAGAGGATGGAGAGGAAGCTTGCACAATAGATTTTAAATTAATTAGGATTAGATATAAAACCTCAGCCCAATTTACAGTTTATCAGAATCCTAGTTTTCACTCTTTTCCATGAGCAACTAAACCTCCACTTTTAAGGTTAGGAGCTCTGTCTATTTGTATGGATTGATTATATTGTTTTTGTATTTTAATTCATGTACTGATTTATAATTTAAGAATTGTTTTCGTTCTTTATCTTATGAATTTGGGTGGAACGGAAGTATGACCCTCTTTCTAATTGAGTTCTTGTATAACTTGGAAAAGCTCTTTACTTGAACAACAGCTTGAAAACAATTTCTCCTAAATTCTAATTATCTGGACTTAACGGGATACGTGACATATAATCCTCTTATATTTGGATAATTAGGATTTTTGTGGCATAATAACTAGAATTAAACTTCACCCCCCTAATTGGAATTAATTAACCAAGGAATTGGCGGTTGATGAAAGGTAGAGGAGACTAGAAAGGTCTAAGGAATTAGGGTCTAGTGGTGCACGGAATTGTGATCACACTTTTCACAACTCCGCACAACTAACTAGCAAGTGCACTGGGTCATCCAAGTAATACCTTACGTGAGTAAGGGTCGATCCCACAGAGATTGTCAGCTTAAAGCAAGCTATGTTCATCTTGTAAATCTTAGTTAGGCTGATTCAAAGGGTTATAAAGTTTTGATAATTAAAAGATAAATAAAACATAAAATAAAATAAAGATACTTATGTAATTCATTGGTGGGAATTTCAGATAAGCGTCTGGAGATGCTTTATTGCTTCTGAAGCTCTGCTTTCCTATTGTCTTCATCCAATCATGCGTTCTCCCTTCCGTGGCAAGATGTATGATCCTCTGGGATGAAAAATACTAGGTACAGTTTCTGCACGGCTAATCAACTGTCAGATTTCTCGTCTTGGATGAAAAATACCAGGTACAGCTACCGCACGGCTAATCATCTGTCGGTTCTCACTAGCATCGGAATAGGATCTCTCTATCCTTTTACACACTGTCACTGCGCCCAACATTCACGAGTTTGAAGCTCATCACAGTCATTCCTTCCCAGATCCTACTCGGAATACCACAGACAAGGTTTAGAATTTCCGAATCTCAGGAATGCTGCCAATTGGTTCTAGCCTATACCACAAAGGTACTAATCTCACAGACTCGGTCCGTGGATTAGAGACCCAAGAGAATATACTCTGGCTGTCATCCAATGACTATGTTGAACATCATGTAGACCGCTTGTGGTTGTCAGGTACGCGGATCTTGGCTAAGCGAGTAACGAAGATAGTGGGTGATTGTCACAGGTTACCCCTTCATTCTGACTTAACTGAATTAAGTACGAGAGAATATCTTGGAGAAGAAGTAAGTGTGAATTGAAAGAGAAACAATAGTACTTGCATTAATTCATGAAGAACATCAGAGCTCCGCACCTTAATCTATGAGGTGTAGAAACTCCACCGTAGAAAATACATAAGAGAAAGAGGTTTAGGCATGGCCGTGAGGTCAGCCTTTAAATGTGAAAAATGGCATAATATGTGTTCCAAAACTACGAATACAATAGTAAAATTTCTATTTATACTAAACTAGTTACTAGGGATTACAGAAAATAAGTAACTAAGTGCAAATAGTGCAGAAATCCACTTCCGGGGCCCACTTGGTGTGGGCTTGGGCTGAGCATTGAAATTTACACGTGCATAGGCCATTTCTAGAGTTAAACACCAGCTTGGATGCCAGTTTGGGTGTTTAACTCCAGTTTTGGAGCCAGTTCTGGCGTTTTACGCCAGAAAAGGGTGTGTGGCTGGCGTTTAGATGCCAGTTTGTGCCATCAAATATCGGGAAAAGCATGGACTATTATATATTGCTAGAAAGCCCAACATGTCTACTTTCCAACGCAATTCAGAGCGCGCTAATTGGGCTTCTGTAGCTCCAGAAAATCCACTTCAAGTGCAGGAGGGTTAGAATCCAACAGCATCTACAGTCCTTTCTCAGCCTCTGAATCAGACTTTTACTCAGATCCCTCAATTTCAGCCAAAAAATACCTGAAATTACAAAAAAAAACACAAACTCATAGTAAAGTCTAGAAATGTGATTTTTGCATAAAAACTAATAAAAATATAATAAAAAGTAACTAAAACATACTAAAAACTATGTAAAAATAATGCCAAAAAAGGAATAAATTATCCGCTCATCGTCTAGTCACATATAGTTTGCCATGAATTAAATCTTGCATGATTAAAATAAATTAATAAGAAAAGTCAATCCGGAAAATAGATAACTCTGAAGTCTTAACTACCTTCTCCATATTGTTTTTCCAACTTATTTACTTGCATGTCTTCTGATATTCTGAATTTACTGTTTAATGCTTTTGAACTCTTAAACACTATTTTCTGCTTGTCTAACTAAGTAAATTAATCAACCATTGTTGCTTAGTCCCTCAATCCTCATGGGATCAACCCTCACTCACCTGAGGTATTACTTGGTACGACCCGGTGCACTTGCCGGTTAGTTTGTGATTATAAATTCCGCACCAACAGGCCAAATGGCATTCGTCTATAGGCGAACAAGCTAGATGGACATGTGCATGCTATCTTCTCTTGGTCATGTGCATCTACTGCTATTTGTTTATACCTGGAATAACCATGACATGCTAGTCTTTCTAGCATTTGGTCAATGAAGGGTAAAGGAAAGTGATCTTTCCTGGTGGCGTCATTGAGTCCTCTGTAATCAATGCATGTATGCCACCCTATGACTGTCCTTTTTGGGATCAGCTCATTCTTTTCGTTGTGAACCAATGTCATTCCTTCCTTCTTAGGAACAACCTGGACAGGGCTCACCCATGGACTGTTAGAAATGGGATAAATAATCCCAGCCTCATAGAGCTTAGTGACTTCCTTCTACGCTACTTCCTTCATAGCTAGATTCAATCGCCTCTGTGGTTGTACCACTGGTTTGGCATTATCCTCCAGTAGGATCTTATGCATGCATCGGGCTAGGCTAATGCTCTTAAGGTAACTTATAGTCCACCCAAGGACGGTCCTATGTGTTTTAAGCACTTGGTTAGTGCTTCTTCTTCTTGTGGCTCTAGTGTAGAGCTTATGATCACAGGATAGGTATCTCCTTTTCCCAGAAATGCATATTTCAGGAAGGAGGGTAATGGATTAAGTGCAAGCTTAGGAGGCTTCTCCTTTTCCTCAGAGGTTTTTCCAGAGGTTTCTTTGAATCAGGCTGAGTATCATCAAGGATATCATCTAGCCCTTCCTTGAGGCTTTCGGCCATGTTGACTTCTTCCACCAGGGAATCAATGAAGTCAATGCTCATGCATTCCTCAGGAATGTCTGGATGCTACATAGCCATCACAGCATTTAGTACGAACTTCTCCTCCTTTACTCTTAAGGTTACTTCCCCTTTTTCAACATCTATGAGGGTTTGTCCTGTGACTAGAAAAGGTCTTCCTAGGATGAGAGATGCACTCTTGTTCCCCTCCATGTCCAATACCACAAAGTCAGTGGGAAAGGCAAAGTGTCCAACCCTGACAATCATGTTCACTATTACTCCTGATGGTATCTTAATAGACCCATCAGCAAGTTGAAGGCACATGCGAGTTGGTTTGACTTTCTCAGTCAAATAGAGATTCTTTATTAAATAAGCAGGTATTAGGTTGATGCTTGCCCCAAGGTCACATAGAGCTGTCCTTGTACAAGCATCACCTAGAGTGCATGGTATCACAAAGCTTCTAGGGTCTTTAAGCTTCTCTAGTAAGCTTTTCTGAATGATTGCACTGCATTCCTCAGTGAGGAGGACTATTTGTGTCTCTCTCCAATCCTTCTTACGACTTAGAATGTCCTTAATAAACTTTGAATAAGAAGGTATCTATTCAAGATCTTTGTAAAAGGGATCTTTATCTCTAATGTTCTGAGATACTCTACAAAGTGGGCAAACTATTTATCCCTTTCCTCTTGACAGAGTTTCTGAGGAAATGGCATCTTAGCTTTGTACTCATCAACCTTGGTTGATGAAGGCCAAACGCCAGGTGAGTTAGAAGGGGGTTACTAGCTTGCTTAGGAGGATTGTTATCAATGAATGAGTGACCTCCCCTTGCATTGGTGTTCAATGCCTATGCCGTTGCCCTCTTGGGCATTTAAATGCGCAGCCTCTGCCCTTACCTAGCGTTCAACACCAAGAGGGGTACCTTTTTAGGTGTTTGAACGCCCAGTCTCTGCCCTTTCCTAGCGTTCAACGCTAAGAGGGATGTCTCTTTGGGCGATTAAACGCCCAGAGTCATTTAGTGCAGAGACCTAGGTATCCGAAATGGACTTTTTTTTTATTGTACTTAGGTTGGGTGCTTAAGGTTTTCCCACTCCTCAGTTAGATAGCCTGGCATTCATCTGTTATCTGCTTAGATAACTGCTGCCTTGTTTGACTCAACTGGGCTTCTACATTTTTGTTAGAAGCCTGAGTTTCTCGCAGAGCCTCTTGCAGTTCCAGTATTTGCTGGGCAAGGGCTTACAGTTACTGAGTCAATGAGCCATCCTACTCTGGAGGGTTAGGTTTAGCAACTACTACCTTAAGCTCTCCTTTTATAGAAGTCTCAGGAGATGAGTACAGATACTGATTGGTGGCAACTGTCTCAATAAGCTCTCAAGCCTCTCCAATGGTCTTTCTCATGTGTATGGAACCATCAGCAGAGTGGTCCAAAGACATTTTAGGCATGTCTAAAAGCCCATAGTAGAAGATGTTTAACTATACCCATTCTGAAACATTTCAGTGGGATATTCTCTTAGCATCCTTCTATACCTCTCCCAAGTATCATAAAGAGATTCACTATCTCTTTGTTTGAAGCCTTGGATGTCCAGTCTCAGCTGGTTCATCCTTCTTGGGGAAAAGTATTGGTTTAAAAATTTATCCACTAACTGTTTCCAAGTTTTTAAACTAGCTTTAGGCTGGTTATCCAACTACTTTTTTGCTTGATCCTTTAAAGCAACAGGAAAGAGCAATAATCTGTAAACCTCTTAGTCTACTCCCTCACTGTGTACTGTGTCAGCAATCCTTAAGAATTCTGCAAGAAATTATGTAGGTTCTTCTTGAGGAAGCCCAGAATACTGGTAGTTCTGCTGCACCAGAGTAATAAGTTGAGTGTTTAATTCAAAGCTACTAGCTCTGATTTGTGGTATGCTGATACTTCTTCAATAGAAGTCAGCATTAAGATTTGTATAAGATCCCAGAGTTCTTCTGAACTCTTCATTCTTACGTAGGTTCATGATGGAGAAAGGTAGAAGATGAAGAAGGGAGAATGAGGATAGAAGGGGTAGAAGAAGAAAAAGAAGTAGAAGAGGTGAATAAGAATTAAAATATTTTTATTTTTATTTTATTTAATTAATTAAACCGAAATTAAAATTAATTAATTAAAAGGAAATAAAAGTTCGAAAAAGAGAAGAGAAGAGTAGAATAGTTAGTTAGAAAGTTTTGAAAAAGAAGAGAGAAAAGATAAGCAATTAATTAAGAAGAGATTTGAATTTTGAAAATTTTAATTTAAATTTTGAAATTTGAAATTGAAAATTTGAATTTTTGGAATTTGAAATTTGAATTTTTAAATTTTGAAAAAGAACTGAATTTTGAAAAGATTTAATTTTGAAAATTGAGATTTGAAATTTGAATTTTGGATTTTAAAATTGAATTTTGAACTTTGAAATTTTAATTTTTAAAATTTTGAAAGTTGAAATTTTAAATTTGAAATAAGATAATATAAGATTTCGAAAAAGATATGAATTTTGATTTTGAAAAGATTTGATTTTTTAATTTTAAAATTAAGATAATATAAGATAAAAAATTTTAAAATTGAAATCTAAATTTTTGTTAAGAATTTTCGAAAATTAAATTAATTTTAAGATAGAAAAGAGAATTTTTTTTTTATTTTTGAATTTAATGAAGAGAGAGAAAAACAAGTAAAAGACACCAAACTTAAAATTTTTAGATCTAGTGCACCCAATTTTCGAAAATTTGGAGGGAAAACACAATGGGACACCAAACTTAAAAATTTTAAGATCAAAACACAAATAAAACTCAAAAACACTTTAAAGACTAACAAGAACACCAGGAACAAAACTCAAAAACTCAAAGAACACAAGAACATAACAAGAACACCAAACTTAAACTTTTTAGAAAACCAAAACAAAATTTTCGAAAAATACAAAGAAAAATAAAAAGAAAACACCAAACTTAAAATTTTGAAACAAGTTTTAACCAAAGAAAAATTATTTCTGAAAATCTTGTTGAAATGAAGATACCCAAAAATTGAGAATGGTTGTAATTAATAAATACAAAGACTCAAAGGTCACAAAAATTTAACCAAGAACAAAATAAAAGACTCAAACACCAAACTTAAAGATTAAACAAGGTTCAAACAAAAAGACACTGAATTTAAAATTTTAGAAAAAAAAGAACTTAGAATTTTCGAAAATTTTAACTAAGAACATAAACAAAAAGACTCAAATAGAAATATTAAGATTAATGCCAAAAGGAAAAAATTTTTGAAAGATTTTTTTTTGAAAAGAAAATAAAAGGCTCAAACCAAGAACAAAAATCAAACCAAGAAAAAAAATATTTTTGAAAAAGTTTTAAAAATTTTCGAAAAATTAAGGAAGAAGAAAACAAAAATTAAAAGACTCAATTAGAAATGATAAAGAAAAGAAAATAAAAATTACCTAATATAGGGAGCAAGACAATCCGTCAATTTGACCAAACTTAACAATCCCAGCAACGACGCCAAATATTTGGTAGCACGAATTCCCACACCTTCGCACTATTATACCAGAAAGTGCACTGGGTCGTCCAAGTAATACCTGAGCGAGTCAGGTTCGATCCCACGAGGATTGTGGTTTGAAGCACGCTATGGTTATCCTACAGGTCTTAGTCAGGCAGATCAGAAGGAGTAGAATTTAACGTGTTTTAATATTGTGTAAATTAATTTTTATATCAAATAGAGTAAGCAATAGAAATAGAGAAAAACAGTAATTAGAACTCAGAAGTCGTGTAAACTATGAAAAGAGAATTGTTAAGGGTTAGAGTTGCTTAGTCTTTCTGAATTAATGCTGGTAGTACTATCTTCTCTGCTTTTGAGTGATCTCTTCTATGGTAGGCTGTATGTGATCAACACCATAGGCCGTGGTCATTGATCTCCTCTACAACAGATTAAATGCCATTGGCCGTGGTCATCCAATCTGACAAAGGGTGAAGCGCTAGCAAGTCATTCTCCGGGTGATCCTACTCAAAGCGCCACAGATAAGGTCGAATCTTCTGGATCAGAGAACGCTGCTTCTTTGGATTCTAGCCTATACCATAGGGACCCTAATCTCCCTAAAATCAGTTAAACTGGTGTCTCGAGATGACCCCAATGAAGTCGTCGATTCACCGTCTGAGAGATGTATAAACATAGCTATTGGCTCGTGATTTCCAATCACGTATTCACACGAACCCAAGTAGACGCGGGTGTTTGTCAAGCACATTTGTCTTAGTGTGATGAACAAAGCTAATTTGTCAGATCGTCCTATTCACCACGATGAAGATCAGATATACATATTAGAAATAGATCAAACACGGATCAGAGAAGAAAGAGTAATACTTTTATTAATTCATAGGACACAGCAGGGCTCCTCCCCTCAACCTAGGAGGTTTAGAAACTCATACTGAGGTACAACACAATGTAAAATGTGTATGATGGTAAAAGTGATGTAAAAGTGTTCAAATAACATGAATAAAACACCTTAAATACTAAACAATGACTAGTAAGGGTAAGACAGTCTATTTGGTGCTAAAATCCACTTCTGGAGCCCACTTCGTGAGTGTTTGGGTGGAGTATTGATGAGATCCAAGTGCTATGAGGCTCCTTGGGCATGGAACGCCTGCTAGGGGGTCCTCTCTAGGCGTTTCGACATTGGTTTCTGCTCTTTAGGTGCTGGACGCCTGGAAGGGGGCAGGTAGCTGGCGTTGAACACCAGTTTTGGGCCTTCTAATCCGAAGCAAAGTATGAACTATTATTCATTGCTGAAAAGCTCTGGAAGTCAACTTTTCATAGCTATTGAGATTGCTCTATTTATACTTTTGTAGCTCCAGAAAAGCTCTTCCGAATGCAGGTAGGTCAGATCTAGACAGCATCTGCAGTGCTTTCTTTATCTCTGAATCAGACTTCTGCTCCAGCTCCTCAATTTCAGCCATAAAATACCTGAAATTGTCCAAAAACACAAAAACTTATAGTAGAATCCAAAAATGTGAATTTAACACTAAAACCTTTAAAAACTTAATAAAAACTAAATAGAACACACTAAAAACTGTATGAAAATTTGTGTGGTTTTTGGATAAGAGAACATGCGTAACCTCTTCTCATGACAATTGGATTAAGGAATTGGCAAGATTGATTGTGATTATAGAGATTGGATTCTCAAGGAATTGGGATCCAATCAATTTCAATCTGCCATAGATCTACTCATATGATTGAGAAGGAAGTTGAGACCCATCTAATTCATGATTGATTATGATATCTCCGATCCCTAATGAATCTTTCTCTCTGTTATTTCTGCTTCCTTTAATTTTCCAGCACCCAATTCCCATTTACATTTTCAGCAATTTACTTTTCACCCAATTCCCATTTAAGTTTCTTGCCGTTTACGTTTCAAGCAAATTTACATTCAGCAATTTACATTCCTTACAATTTACATTATGTTAATCAAATTTCACCAAACTCTTTCAATATTTCGCTTAACTAGACAAATCACCTCATTAAAGTTGCTTGATCTATCAATCCTCGTGGGATCGACCTCACTCTGGTGAGTTTTACTACTTGATGTAACTTGGTATACTTGCCAGTTAGTTTGTGTGGATACAATTTTTTGCCAACATAGACATTGGTATTTGCTTTGATAGATATCCAAATTTTGTTTCCAATTTTGTGATTGCTGCTCCTTGGTTGTTTAAATTGGATTTGACTTGTTCTTGATATGCCTCAAACTTCTTGTCAGTTTGTGCTTGTTTCACTGCAACATCTGCTACCATCTTTGCAATCATGGCCTCTAACCTTGCAAATTTGTCTCTGTCATCGCATGGTTGTGAAGTTGAAGATGATATATTGCGATTGGTTAGATTTTGAGGATGGTTGCTGTGTGGTTTTTTATTGGTTTGGAAGGGGCATTATGTGAGTTGTGGTAAGATCTATGATTGTTTGGTTGATGGCTGGGGTTGTTGTATTGGTTAGAGTGGTATGGCTTGTAGTCTTGGGCTTGGTTTTATTGGTTTCCCCACCAAAAGTTTGGGTGGTTCTTCCACCCTGGAGTGTAGGTTTTAGCATGGGGGTCGTATGGTTGTTTGGGTAGATTGTTCATATAGTTGACTTGCTCCCAATCATATTCAGCTTCTGGATTAGTCCCTTCTTGCACTGGTGCTTGAGTGTTAATTGCTGAGACCTAATTCTTCTCCATTTGGTTGGTGAGAGCTGCCAGTTCAGCTATAATCACTTTGTTTTTGAGCAAGCAGAGCATCCATCTAGTTTAGCTCCATCACCCCCCTCTTTGGGTTCCTATCAGATGCACAGAGGTACTCATTATTGGCCACAATTTCTATGATGTCTATGGCCTCTTCAATAGTCTATTTAGTATTGAGGGAACCTCTTGAAGAGTGATCTAAGGCCTTCTTTGCCTCTTGGGACAATCCTTCATAGAAAATATGCAACTACACCCACTCAATAAACATATCCGGAGGACATCTCCTTGTTAGCTCTTTGTATCTCTCCCAAGTTTCATAGAGAGTCTCTCCATCTTGTTGCCTAAAGTTTTGTACCTCAGTCCTCAGCTTGATGATTCTTTGGGGAGGGTAGAATTTTACCAAATACTTATTCACCACTTCCTCTCATGTTGTCAAACTCTCCTTCGGAAAGGATTCGAGCCACTTGGTTGCTTTGTCCCTAAGAGAAAAAGGAAAAAAAGCAGTCTATAAGTGTCAGGGTAAAAGCCATTAGCTTTCACTGTGCACAGATTCTCAGGAAGGTGGTCAGATGTTGATTTGGATCTTCTTGAGCATTTCCTCCAAATGAGCAGCTATTCTGAATAAGAATGATAAGCTATTATTTGAGCTCAAAGTTGTTAGTGTGTATGGTGGGTCTCAAGATGCTGCTCCCACAATTCCCAGTATTGGGATTGATAAAAGAGCCTAGTACTCTTCTTTCATGTGGGGGAGCATGGTTGCCAACAACCTCCTCTTAATGATTGTGTGCTTCACCCTCCATGTTTTGGTTTGGATTCTCTTCTTCCTCTTCTTCACCAACTACCCTTTCTGCTCTTGCCACTGCCTCTCTTTTCAATCTTAGAAATGTCCTCTCAGGTTCAGAATCGTAAGAAGTTACAGCTCTTCTCCGCCCTGTCATACACAACACAAACACAATCCAAAGAAAAAGTGAGCACCCTCTTGTTAAAATGGGTGGGGGAGTAAAGCTTGGTTGATGCAAAACATCAAACAGTTAGTGTGCCTCTATTTAAAATGGCAGTATATACAATGAATAATTCCAAATTAAAGTGTTGGAAGAAATAAAGAAAATAAGGAACTAAAATAAAAGTGATTAAGAAAGTAAAGAAAATGCTTAATCTAAGTACCCATCAACTTAATCATTGTCAATTCAGAATCAATCCCCGGCAACGGCACCATAAACTTGATGAGTTGGAAATTACTGTATGATTACAATAACTCCTTTAGCAAGTATACCGAATTATCGCCAAGTAAAAACTCAAAGAGAGTAAGGTCAATCCCACGAGGATTGATTGGTTGAACAACTTTAGTTAGCAGATTAACTTAGTTAATCTAATCAAGAATAAGTGTTGAGTGCAGAAATTTAAATGACAAAATTGTAAATGACTTGAAGATAAAGAAAGCAGTAAAGTGTTGGAATGTAAAGAGCATAAAGATAAATTGCTAAAATGTAACTAACAGAAATGTAAATGACTGAATTGTAAAAGGGGATGGGTTAATTAACAAAAATTAAACAAAGCTATAAAGAATAGAGAAGATAAGAATGGGGAAGCTTCATTGGGGTTAGGAGATGTTGCATTCTCCGGATTAATTTCAAATCATCTCTTCTTCAATCACACAACTCATTGACCTCTTGGCAATCATGATTGATTGAATTCCAATTCCTTGGTAATTCAATCTCTCAAATCTTTATAATCAGCCAATTCCTTGGTCTAATTTCTCATGAAGAAAGATAAACTTGGGCCCTAATTATACCACACATCCTCATAGATCCAAGTAATGGGTAGATCTAGCGTCACATTCATCTAATCCCAAAACCCAGATATACTCAATGTGATAAGGGATTTCAAGCCTGATTTTATATTTCCTCTTCCAAGGTTCCCATGAAACCCAAGTTGCATTCAATATCTTTTGCAAGATAATTGAATACTAAGCATGAAGAACGAAATTCCTTCTAGCAAATCAAAGAGAGATGAAGAGAAGAAGAAATTCACTATCATTAATCCATCAAGTACAACAGCGCTCCCTCCCCCAACGAGAGAAAGTTTAGCTACTCATAGCTTAGAGAGACTATAAGAGATGGAAGAAGATAAAAGTAAAGACAAGTGAAGTAAAACTTCCAAGCCCCTTTTCAGTACTCTTCAAAGGGTATTTATATTACTCCTATTACTAGAAATAAGAAATTACAAATTAAAAGAAAAGAAATTACACTTAAACAAAAAGGAATCATATCCCACTAGTGGCATGTGAGTGGCGCCACGCCTATTGTGAGGGTTGGCTTGGCGTGTCACGCCCAAGCCTCAAGTGGCATGCCCCATGGTGAGAGTTGGCTTGGTGTGCCACGCCCAAGTCTCAAGTGGCACGCCCCATGGTAAGAGTTCGCTTGGGGTGCCATGCCCAGGGTCTCAAGTGGCACGCCCATGATGAGAGTTGGCTTAGCGTACCACGCCCAGGGTCTCAAGTGGCACGCCCATGATGAGAGTTGGCTTGGAGTGCCACGCCCAGGGTCTCATGTGGCACGCCCATGATGAAGTCTTCCCTCTTCTTCTCTGGCAAATTAGCCTGGTGATGGCAGGGCATCTTAGGCTAGTTTCACTAGCCTTTTTCTTTGTTTTTAGTAGGTTTTATGCACTTTCTTGAGATATAAGTAAGCAATTGGGTTAGAAATTCATGTATGCCTAGATTTATCTAACCATGGTTACTTTGATGCAATTTCATGAGAATTATGCTATAATTACTTGTGTGCTAAGAATGATGAGAATTCTCATGACTTTAGCAAGGCTTTGATGTATGTAATGGTTGATGATAGGTGAAGGAAAGCATGGGAGGAAGTTGAAGAAGGAGCATGGGAGAAGGAAGCAGAGCAAGATTATGCATAATCTGCTGGTGCCCACGTTGGAGGGGACGTTGGCACTCCAACGTTACCCCCAACGTTGTGAATAAATGAGCTTTCTGGAAATTTTGAAAATCTGTAGCGACGCGCACGCGTGCTGTATGCACACGCGTGGATTGGAAATTCTGACAATCCACGCGCACGCGTAGCTGACGCGTACACGTGGATGGGTAACGTTGGACCCCAAAAGCTACCTCAAATGTTGGTGGCCAACGTCCGCGATTTTGATCTCAAAATTCTGAATTTGAAAACGAGCAACGACGCGTACGCGTCTATGACGCATACGCGCAGGTTGAACATTTGAGAATCCAGGCACACACGTGCATCACGCACACGTGTAGATAGGCCAACGTTGGATGGAATGTTGCCAGTCCAATGTTGAGGCCAACGCTATTCTACATTTTTTTAAAAATGGAAATGGGATTTTTGCATCCACGCGCATGCGTGCAGCACGCGCACGCGTGGATACGCCTTCTGATCCCAAGGGCGCAAATACGCCAAGCACGCGTACGCGTGGGTAGAAAAACATTGGCACTCCAACGTTGAGTCAAACGCCAATGACAGCAACTATATCTGGTTTTTAAAAAAGGCATCTTAGTCAACGTTGTCCATCAAACGTTGACTCCAACTTGAGCACCAGAACTTTGCAATTCAAACAGATCTCTTCTCAACAGCAAGGAAAACCAATTGGAGCAACTTCAACCTGATTCCATCAAGGCCAAAAGTCCATTTTAGAGATTGAAGATCAATGGAAGAAAGTGTATAAATTGCTTAGAATTTAAGTTAGAACAACTTTTTACTTCACTTTTGACTTCTCGACTCATTTTAATTTTCTGTAATTCTTTCAATTCGGAATGTATCTTTCAGTTCCATTTTCCATTTTCCATTTTGAGAGCTATGAACAACTAAACCCCTTTCATTGGGTTAGAGAGCTCTATTGTATTTCAATGGATCAATAGTAGTTTTCATCTTCTTCTTCTTTATTTTCTCTTTATTTTTGTTAGAAAGCTTTCGGTCTTAATTCAATTGGATAGTTGTCTTTACAGAGAAGCTATCCATAATTGGAATTCTTCAGATTCTTGAGAGAGGAATGAAGAATTCATGCTAGAATTGCTTTCTCACATTAGATTAGATTGTGGGTTGGATGGATATTGTGACATTTAATCCTACCAATACTTTGATCTATGAATTTTTGTGGTATAATCAGTGATCGAACTTCAACTCTTCCCATGAGCAATTAAATCAAGACATTGGGCAATTGTTCATGCTTAGAGAGATTGGTGAGCCAAGACATTGGGATCCAATCATCTAAGATTGCCAAGCAATGTCAATGAATGCATTGATTGAGGAAGAGATGAAAATGATTTGATCAGGAAAATTCAATATCTCATGAAACCCATTGAACCCCCATCTCTGATCTACCCATTCTATTTACATTCGGCTCTTTACTTTCATGCAAAAACACCATTCCCTTTTTAATTTCCAGCAATTTAATTTCTGTCATTTACTTTCTTGCAAATTTAAGTTTCCCGCCAATTTTACTTTCTGCAATCCCAATTCAATTCTGATTTTGCTCAACTCGAACAATTCTCCAATTAAAATTGATCAACCAACCAATCCCTGTGGGATTCGACCTTATTCTACAGTGAATTTTTACTTGACGACAATCCGGTGCACTTGCCGGTAGGAAATTGTTGAGAGACAGTTTTTGGGTGAATCACCTGGCGTGCCACGCCCTTGTTGGGGTCTTCAATCTTCTTCTCTGGTCAATTGAACTGGCGTGCCACGCCCAAAATACCAAGTGGCACGCCCATAGATGAGAGTTTGGGTTCACAATCTTGGCATGCCACGCTTCTAGTACCAAGCGGCACGCCCATTGAAGCTGCTCCTTCCCTTCTCCTGTGGACAATTGAATTGGCATGCCATGCCTAAATCTGGTGTGTCACGCCCTTGTTGATGTGGCAAAGCTTCTTCTCTGGCCAATTGTACTGGTGTGCCATGCGTTAGACCTGGCGTGCCATGCCTTAGACCTGGCGTGCCACGCCTAGCTTGGTGCATAGGACTAGCGTGCCACGCCCAGCTGGGCGTGCCATGCTCTTGATGAACTTGGAAATCCTTCTTCTGTAAAAGATAACTGGTGTGCCACGGACATCATAATTCTTCAAAACTCCTCTCTGGTCAGAATTCCTGGTGTGCCATGCCTAGCAGTGGCGTGCCACGCCCATAATGAAGCTCTAAGAACTCTCCTCTGGAAAATATAGTTGGCGTGCCACGCCCTGCAGTGGCGTGCCATGCCCATTGTTAAGCTTGGAAATCCTTCTCGGATACTCTGCCTGGCGTGCCACGCCCAGCAGTGAAGTTCAAAAATTCTCCTCTAGGATGCATAGCTGGCGTGCCACACCCAGCAGTGGCATGCCATGCCCATAGTGAAGCTCCAAGGGCTCTTCTCTGGAAAGTATAGTTGGTGTGCCATGCCCATAGTGAGTCTTGGCCATCCTTCTTCAAGAAAATCAAGCTGGCGTGGCACGCCAAGCAGTGGCGTGCCACGTCCAATTTAAGTTCTTGGGGTTTGCTTAAAGTGGCACGCCTGATGTGTGAAAAACGATCCAACACAAAACTCACCGGCAAGTGTACCGAGTCACATCAAGTAATAATAACTCACGTGAGTGAGGTCGATCCCACAGGTATTAAAGGATTGAGCAATTTTAGTTTAGTGGTTGATTTAGTCAAGCGAACAAGAGTTGAGTTGAGTGATTTGTATCCAACAGAAGCTAAATTGCATGAAATTTAAAGGGAGAGGGATAATTGACAAGAATTTAAAGTGTAGAGAAATTAAAGAAGCTGAATCTTAAAGTGCAAGAAATATAAATTGCAGAAACTTAGATTGCAAGAAATGTAAATAACTGAAGCTTAAAGTGCAAGAAATATAAATTTCTTGAATTATAAAAGGAATTGGGAATTGGGATTGCAGAAATTAAACAAGGAAAAGTAAAAGATGAAGTTAATTGCAGTAGATCTCAAACAGAAAATGTAAATTCGCTTGAGGAAGCATTCAATAGAAGAATTAAAAGGAAATTTCAGATCTCAGGGGTCAAAAGACTAGAAAACTAAGTCTAGATCTCACTACCTTCCTTGATCCAAATCAGAAATCAATTTCAAGAGAATTTAGAATCAAACAGTAGAAGATCTTGAAATTAAATCACTAAATCTGAATTATGCAGGGAAAGAAACAAAGAGATCTCAAGGTGAGATTGAGACAGAATTTCCTCAATTCTCAACACCCAAGACTCAAGCAAGAATTGCAGTAAAGGAAACGAGAAAACCAAAGAGGAAGAGAATTTAATTCTCTTCCAGGATCCAAGTTACAGTAAGAACAATCCTCTAAGAGGTGTAAATTCAAAAGTAAAAATTTGATGTCCCTCCTAAATCAAACTAACTTCTATTTATACACTTTCTTCTAATGGTCTTGGAGCCTTGAGTTTGGGCCTTGGCCTTGAAGGACTTGGATTGAAGATAGCCTTAGTTGGTTGCTCTTGGACTTGAGAGAAAATCCTTTTGCAATTTGGACTCTGATCCTTTAAGTTTGAGTCAAAGTTTGAGGCAAACTTTAACTCAAACGTTGGTTTTTGAAATTATGCAGAAAGGTTTTTCATCTGTCATTCACGTTTGAGTTCAAGTTTGGGGTCAAACTTGAACTCAAACGTGCTCCTTCCAGGATCTCATTTGGCGCCAACATTTGCCTCCAAGTTTGAGGCAAACTTGGATGCAAACGTGGCCTCCCCTGGGTGTACACTTTTCACAAACGTTTGCCTCCAAGTTTGAGGCAAACTTGGTTGCAAACGTTGGCTTCCCTGGTGCCTATGCTTATGTGCCAACGTTTGCCTCCAAGTTTGAGGCAAACTTGGACGCAAACGTGGCCATCCTTGGGACGTGTGCTTATGCCAACGTTCGCCTCCAAGTTTGAGGCAAACTTGGACGCAAACGTGGCCTCCCCTGGGACGTGATGTTGCACCAATGTTTGCCTCCAAGTTTGCGGCAAACTTGGGCGCAAACTTGGGTGCAAACTTGGGCTTCTCCAGGGTATAATTTTCAACTCTTCCCAGGGTGATTTTGCTTCCTTCTGCCATCCCCTTTCTTCAACCTTCCTCCAGCACTTTTGGTCACCTTTTATCAATCAACAAATGCATCAAAGCTATGCTAAAATCATGAAACTTCTTATCATCCTTGATATATAAGCAATTATAGCACAAAACCTCATGAAAATGCATCAATTTACTCATGGTTGATTGAATCTAAATATATATGAATTTCTACCCACATGACTTACTTGTAACTCAATAAAGTGTATAAAACTTATTGAAATCAAAGGAAAAAGACTAAAAAAAACTAGGATAAGATGACTCGTCATGACAACACCAAACTTAAACCTTGCTTGTCCCTAAGCAAGAAAAGAGTTATGCTCAAAGGTTCTTTCAATTAAAGTGGATTGAAGAATAACTGGTCATATCCTGTGAGTGAAGTAATTAAGTGACAGTGTGGTGAACTCTAAATTATATGCTCATACAAGGGCTTCAGTGCTTACTAGTCCCTACATCTTGAAAGTCTTAGGTCTTAGAACTTTCATCCAAATAATATCATGGAGATCTCTCTATAGGTAATCACCTTGAAGCAGCTTATAATATCTGTGTTTTGGCCTTGATTCTAAGTTTCATGTCTCAAAGTGGCTCTTTAGATAAGCTTTCAATCAATACTTCTAAACCAGTTGGTTTTAAGGTATTAGGTGTTAAAGCACCCCTAAGAATTTACTTGCTCAAGCCTCTCTCTTTGACATAATTCGACCACAAGCATTTACTAGGATAACAACTCTTTGAGCTTTTGTTTCTTCCTTCTTTTCTGCCTAGTAATTGATGCTCAGAACCTTGGGCCATGTTCTTTTTGTTTTTATATTTTCTTTATTTTCTTTTGTTTGCTACTTCTTGGATCAATAAATGTTTAAGAATCTCCACAATACTTCTTTGAACTCTATGTCCTGCCTATGAGCTCCCATGCAATTTTTCATAAGCATGCAACCTCAATGCACAATCATACAACTAGAACCACCACTTCTCCTAATCTTTTTGCTTGCCTCAAAATTGTTTAATTCCTCAGTCCTTCTTTTCAAAGAACTGTCATGTGATGCCTTTTTGAGACATTGAGTGCAAGCAAGTTTGGAGAGTATAGGGTTGTGACTATTCAAGCATCTCAATTATTGAATTACAGAAAAACTATACTATGCAGACAGACAGGGGTACAATATCACCTTCAATCATAGCAGTGTCTGATGCAAAATAATCACTTAACAATACAACCTTTTGGAATGTACTTGCTTTTTTTCTCGTCATCATCATTGTTGGTATTCACATTCCTCTTTCATCTCTTTGATTGATGATGCTTAATCTTTCTAAAAAAACTTGTATGGTGCTCTGCAGTGATATTGAAAGTTGCTTGTTCTCCAAGCACTTGAAAAATGGTTAGTCATGCATTAATTATTTGTGGGCTTTTAAACTTACTTTGGTGTGGGAACACCAAACTTAGTACCTTGCCAATGGTTCTCATGCATCAAATTAACCATGTGTGAAACTCTTTTTCTTTGCCAACAGTAATAGAACTAAAAACTAGGAAACAGCAAAATAGTTAACTAGTTCATCTAAATGCTTGAAGCTAGCATTATGCAGAAGGTGAGAATATATTTTATGATGAGATTTTGGTGGAACACCAAACTTAGAATCCTTCATTCTCTCTTATATTGTTTTGGTGTGCAACACCAAACTTAGCTTCTTGCAATATAGATAAAGCTGATTAACCTTTTTATTAAAATAGCTATGAAAAGAAAACTACCTCAGGTTGGGTTACCTCCCAACAAGTGCTTCTTTATTGTCATTAGCTTGACATCCTTCATTCTGTGATCATGGAAGTTGAAAATCCTGTTGCCTTTGATTTTCTCCTCTCACTATGGGCTTCCTTTCCTCTGTTTCTTCTTGTGAAACTTCTTTGTGATGCTTTTCTTGGATGAGTGATTCTTTTCCTGTAGCCCTCTCACTTTCCTTCATAATTACTTTCCATTTCTCCCATCTGGCAGCTTTTTCATTGTTCTTTGGGTCATCTTCAGTAGCTCTGGGGGAAGTATTTGCCCTCTTCTTACCTATTTCTGTAAGGTGCTTAGCCAGTTGTTCCAGTTGCCTCTCAATTCTTCTGATTGAGGTTTCCTGGTTCTTTGTTGTCACCTCTTGGTGCTTCATCATTTTCTCTATTAAGATCTCCAAGTTGGTGATCCTCTAAGAGTCTTGTGAGATTGGTTGGTTGTGGGGTGTTGGGGGTTGGAAGGGTGGGTGTTGTGGTGGTGTGTAATGGTTGTTGTTTGTATAGTGATGTTTTTGCTGGTTTTTGAAGTTGGGGTTGTTGTAATTGAAGTCCATTGGTCCTTGATTTTGGTGCTCCATCCCCCTCCAGTTGGAATGAGTCCTCTAGGGTGGGTTGTACACATCACTCTGAGACTTGTGTTGGAACATGCTTGAGGTACTATTTGGAGAATGTGATCGCTCATGACTTTGTTGCTCATAGTTAATTGCTCCAAAACCTTTTTCAGGTTGATTCCCACCAAGTGACTTTTTAAGTAGGTTGTGTGTATTTAATGCAGTAACTTGCAGCCAATCAATTTTTCTGACTATCAACTCCAATTGTTGCTGAAGTTGTTGGTGTATCTGTTTATTTTGGGCCATGACGGCACTTATACCTTCAATTTCCATCACTCCTTTCTCTTGTGTGGATGGTTGCAATTCTGCCTCTAGCTTACCAATTTCCTGGGGTGGTTTCAGCTTGGCCAGGAGTTCACTCCCTAGATCTTCCCATCTGATGATGCTTTCTTGTGGGAAAGCTTCAAGCCATTGAGCAACATCGTTCATGGTGATGAATGGATGCTCCAATTCATGGGTTGTGTTGTCATCTGGGTCGAGGACACTTCTCCCATAATGACTGGGGTTCGTTGAGTTCTCTTCCATAATCTGCACAATCACAAACAGTCCAAATGAAGATTGAATATACTCATGCCAAAATGTGGTCAGAGGGTTAGTTGACACAATATGTCAAACAGTTGATAGGCTTAGAAGATTAATAAGAGTGAATTTGTTTCTATCATGTACTCAGCAAGCAAGAACATATAGGATGCACAGAACCAGCAAAACCAGAAAAACTTCACTCTATTGCTAAAGTGAGGTTTTAGTTTGCTTAAGCAAAAATTCAAACAGTTAGTGGGTTAGTCAAAAAGTAAAGAAACAGAAAAAAAATGCTTGATCTAGACCTCCACTTCACTTAATCATTGTCAATCTAATCAATCCCTGGTAACGGCGCCAAAAACGTGATGTGTGGAAAACGATCCAACACAAAACTTACCGGCAAGTGTACCGGGTCGCATCAAGTAATAATAACTCACATGAGTGAGGTTGATCCCACAAGGATTGAAGGATTGAGCAATTTTAGTTTAGTGGTTGATTTAGTCAAGCGAACAAGAGTTGAGTTGAGTGATTTGTATCCAACAGAAGCTAAATTGCATGAAATTTAAAGGGAGAGGGATAATTGACAAGAATTTAAAGTGCAGAGAAATTAAAGAAGCTGAATCTTAAAGTGCAAGAAATATAAATTGCAGAAACTTAGATTGCAAGAAATGTAAATAACTGAAGCTTAAAGTGCAAGAAATGTAAATTGCTTGAATTATAAAAGGAATTGGGAATTGGAATTGCAGAAATTAAACAAGGAAAGGTAAATTGCAACAAGCAGGGAAGTAAAAGATGAAGTTAATTGCAGTAGATCTCAAACAGAAAATGTAAATTCGCTTGAAGAAGCATTCAACAGAAGATTTAAAAGGAAATTTCAGATCTCAGGGGTCATGAGACTAGAAAACTAAGTCTAGATCTCACTACCTTCCTTGATCCAAATCAGAAATCAATTTCAAGAGAATTTAGAATCAAACAGTAGAAGATCTTGAAATTAAATCACTAAATCTGAATTATGCAGAGAAAGAAACAAAGAGATCTCAAGGTGAGATTGAGACAGAATTTCCTCAATTCTCAACACCCAAGACTCAAGCAAGAATTGCAGTAAAGGAAACGAGAAAACCAAAGAGGAAGAGAATTTAATTCTCTTTCCGGATCCAAGTTACAGTAAGAACAATCCTCTAAGAGTTGTAATTTCAAAAGTAAAAATTTGACGTCCCTCAGAAATCAAACTAACTTCTATTTATACACTTTCTTCTAATGGTCTTGGAGCCTTGAGTTTGGGCCTTGGCCTTGATGGACTTGGATTGAAGATAGCCTTAGTTGGTTGCTCTTGGACTTGAGAGAAAACCCTTTTGCAATTTGGACTCTGAGCCTTTAAAGTTGAGTCAAAGTATGAGGCAAACTTTAATTCAAACGTTGGTTTTTGATATTATGCAAAAAGGTTTTTCATCTGTCATTCACGTTTGAGTTCAAGTTTGGGGTAAAACTTGAACTCAAACGTGCTCCTTCCAGGATCTCATTTGGCGCCAACGTTTTCCTCCAAGTTTGAGGCAAACTTGGACGCAAACGTGGCCTCCCCTGGGTGTACACTTTTCACCAACGTTTGCCTCCAAGTTTGCGACAAACTTAGTCGCAAACGTTGGCTTCCCTGGTGCCTATGCTTATGTGCCAACGTTTGCCTCCAAGTTTGAGGCAAACTTGGACGCAAACGTGGCCTTCCCTGGGACGTGTGCTTATGCCATCATTCGCCTCCAAGTTTGAGGCAAACTTGGACGCAAACGTTGCCTCCCCTGGGACGTGATGTTGCACCAACGTTTACCTCCATGTTTGTGGCAAACTTGGGCGCAAACTTGGGTGCAAACTTGGGCTTCTCCAGGGTATAATTTTCAACTCTTCCCAGGGTGGTTTTGCTGCCTTCTGCCATCCCCTTTCTTCAACCTTCCTGCAACACTTTTGATCACCTGTTATCAATCAACAAATGCATCAAAGCTATGCTAAAATCATGAGACTTCTTATCATCCTTGATATATAAGCAATTATAGCACAAAACCTCATGAAAATGCATCAATTTACTCATGGTTGACTGAATCTAAATATATATGAATTTCTACCCACATGACTTACTTGTAACTCAATAAAGTGTATAAAACTTATTAAAATCAAAGGAAAAAGACTAAAAAAACTAGGATAAGATGACTCGTCATCAACGCCCACACAAACGCCCAGTCACCCTTGCTTGTTTTCTTCCTCTTTTGTTTCTCTTATAATCTGCAATGCAAGCAAGAACTCATTTCAAAGCAATGTCCTATAAATTCATGATATAGCTCTTGTCAATGGATTAAATGAATGAAAACTCATCACTTCTAAGGCCGTTTTTTATGAGAGAAAAAGGTAGATGATGCAAGTCATCACACACCAAGAACATTCCACCATCCTCTATGAAATAAGAGAAGATCAAAGAGTTATGAGGGAGGAGCAACAGAGACAGGGGCGTGACATAAAAGAAATCAAGCTCTCCATTGGATTCTCTAGAGAAAGCAGCAGCCACTATCACTAAGGTGGTCACATTCCATACTTTCCTTTGTTTATTTTATTTTTCTATTTTTATTGTATTTTATTGTCTGTTTCCTGTTTCTAAGTGTATGATCATCCTTTGTTTTGTCTTAAGCTATGAAATACTCCATGAATCTCTCACCATACTTGAAAGGAAAATTTTATTTGAAAAAGAGAAGTAAGATGCATAAACTCGAGTTATATCATAAGAATAGTTCAATTATTTTGATGCGGTAGCATTGTTTTACTTTTTGAATGAATGAATGAACAGTGAATGTTTGATATTAGAGTTAAGAATGCTGGCTCTTGAAAGAATAATAAAAAAGGAGAAGTATTATTAGTAATCTAAAAATTCCAAGAATTGATTATTGAAGAAAGAAAAAGCGGCAAAAAGAAAGAAACAAAAAATAAAAGAGAAGCAAAAGAAAAAAGAAAAAGCAAATAGCTCTTTAAACCAAAAGGCAAGGGCAAGGATCCAAGGCTTTGAGCATTAGTGGGTTAGGAGGGCCTAAAAGAAACAAAATCTTGGCCTAACAGTTCAAATGAGCTGCTTCCCTAACTATATGCTTGTGGTATGAAGGTGTCAAGCGAAAAGCTTGAGACTGAGCAGTTAAAGTCGTGATCCAAAGCAATAGAGTGTGCTTAAGAACTCTGGGCACCACTGGCTAGGGATTCTAGCAAAGCTGAATCACAATCCTAAAGGGTTCACCCAGTTAAGTGTCTATGGCGTTTATGTATCCGATGGTAATACTGGAAAACAAAGTGCTTAAGGTCACTGCCAAGACTCAAAAGAAGATGTGTTCAAGAATAAAAAAAAAAAGAACTAAACTAGGAGAGTCAGTAGTATCATCTGGATTCTGAGTTCCTAAAGATGGCAATTATTCTGAGCTTCAAAGGAAAGTGAGATGCCAAAACTATTTAGAAGTGAATAGCCTTTAGTCCCGCTCATCTAATTGAAACTGAGATTCATTGAAAATTCTGAGATTTATAGTATCCTTCTCTTCTTTTAATCATACTTTGTTTTTGGTTGCTCGGGGACAAGCAACAGTTTAAGTTTGGTGTTCTGATGAACAGATATTTTATACGCTTTTTGGCATCATTTTCATATTGTTTTTTATATGTTTTGTTTAAGTTTTATTATATTTTCATAGGTTTTAGTGCAAAATTCATATTTTTGGATTCTACTTTGAGTTGTTGTGTTTTATGATGATTTCAGGTATTTTCGGGCTGAAATTAAGGAGTTTTGGCAAAGCCCGATTCAAAGGCAAGGAAAGCGTAGTAGATGCTGTCAAAATCTGACTTCCTTGAACTCAAACGCATATTTCTAGAGCTAAAAAGGTCCAAATGATGCGTTCTCAACGGGATTGGAAAGCTAACTTCTAGAACTTTTCAACAGTATATAATGTTCTATACTTTTCTTCAAAGGAGCCTGCCTATTTTGGGCGTTGAACGCCAAGGAGCTACCCCCTAGTTGGCGTTGAACGCCAACCACCCCCTAGTGGGCATTTAATGCCCCACACAAGCACAAGGCAGTGTGGTTCAACTCCTATTCCCCCAAATGGATGCCAAGCTCAGCCCAAGTACTCAACCAAAGTGGGCCCAAGGATGGATTTCGCATCTCTAGTCTATTCTATCATATTTTTGTACTTCTTAGTTATTAAATTAGTATATATAGAACAAGGATCATCCTTGTTCAGCACCTTATGCCATATTTTCCAATACATTACTACTTTCTGTAAGCTATGAGTCACTAACCTCCTAGGTTAAGGTTAGGAGCTCTGATGATTTTTTATGGATTAATAATATCATTGTTCCACTTCAATCTATGCTTGATTCTATTCTAAGATGTATCCTCGTTCTTCATTCTAATGAATTGGGAGTGTAACCTAACCGTCATCCCTATTTTACATGGGTTCCTGCAAGCCCTTGACGGGATAGTATTGAACCGTAAGCTTGATTATACATCTCTTAGACGGCTAATCAACGACTTCATTGGGGACTTGGAGACATCAGTTCAGCCGAGGTACAGGGTGATTAGGGCCTTTGTGTTATAGGCTAGAATCGTGAAGCAGCATTCTCCGATCTGGAAGATCCGATCTTGTTAGTGGCGTTTTGAGTAGGATCACCAAGGGAATGGACTGCTAGAGCTTCACCGCCGTTCAAATTGGATGACCACTGACCTAGCATTTGATCTGAAGTAGAGGAGATTAATGACCACTGACCTAGCGTTAATCACTTACAGCTTGCCATGGAATGAATCATCAAAAGTTGAAGTAGACAATGAGAAAATTTGATCCAGAAGGAGGAAGCATCTCCGAAGCCTCAACCGTTCTCTTATCATTGATTTCACACATATTCAGTAATACTTTATTTATTTTGTTTTTATGCATTTTTCCACAATAACTATATTTTCTATATGCCTGACTAAGATGTACAAGATAGCCATTGCTTGTTCAAACCAACAATTTCCGTGGGATCGACCCTCACTCACCTGAGCTATTACTTGGACGAACCGGTGCATTTACCGGTCTATCTGTGCAAAACTTTCGATGTCAATTTCGTGCACCAGTGCCGTTGCCAGGGATTGTTCGAGATTGACAAACTACCAGTTGTCTTGCTCCTTAGATCAGGTACTTTTCACTGTTTTTTGTTTTGTTTGTGTTTCTTGTTAAAATTTTTTCAAATTTTCTTTGTGTCGTTTCGAAAAATTCCCTTTCAAAACTTTTTATGATAAGTCATGTTTTTCTTTTGTTTGAGTCTTGTGTCAAGTCTTAAGTTTGGTGTCTCTTTGGTTTTTGTTTCTTCTCTTGAGTCTTTGAAAATTGTTCTTACTTTTCTTTCTTTTTGTTCGAATTTTTCTTCGTATTTTTCTTTGTTTGATTTTAAAATCTTTTAAGTTTGGTGTCTCTTAGTGTTTTTCCTTTTTAAATTTTTTAAATTTGAGTCTTTAATTTCAAAATTTTTAAGTTTGGTGTCCATCTAGTGTTTGTCTTTTCTTTTTAATGTTTAAATTTTTCGAAAATATATATATATATATATATATATATATATATATATATATTTTCGAAAATATTTAAATTTTAAATTCAAATTTTTAAGTTTGGTGTTTCTTGTTAGTGATTTTTAAATTTTTAAATCATATTTTATCTTTCTTGATTCTTGATCTTTATCTTTTGATTTTCAATTCTCACTTTAGTTATCTTATTTTTAATTTCAAAATTTGAAGTTTGATATTTTCTCTTTATTTCCTTTTAAAATTTTTAAGTTTGGTGTCTTCTTAGTAATTTTTTATTTAAATTTAATTTTCTTGTTTATCTTTTCTTCTTTGATAAATCTTATCTTTATCTTTGATTTTAAAATTGTTATTTTATCTTTCTTTCAAATTCAAATTTTAAAAGTTCAGTATTGTGTTAGTTTTTCTCTTTTTCAATTTTGAATTTCAAAATCTCTCTTTGACTTTATCTTTTCAATTGTCAAAACTTTTCAAAATCAAATCTCCAATCTTTAATTTTCAAATCATATCCTAACTTGTTTCCTTCTCTTGACTTTTTCCATCTAATTTTGAAATTTAAAATCTTTATTTGACCTTTTCCTCTTTAATTTTCGAAAAATAATTTAAAAAGCAAATCTTCTATCTTTGTTTTCAAATCCTTTTAATTAATTGTTTTTTTATCTTGTTTTAGTTTTAAAATTTGGTGCTTCTTTAGTCTTTCTTTCTTTTTGAATTTTGAAAATTTTTAAAACCCCTTTCTTTCTAATTTTTTTATTTTTTTTGAATTTTCGAATTATTTCTTTTCAATTTTTTATTTATTTTCAAAATTATATACATATATATATATATATATATATATATATATATATATATATATTTGGATATCTGATCACTTGAATCTTGTATCACTACAAAATCCCTTCGTCAAGTATATTGTCACCAAGTAAAAACTCATGAAGAGTGAGATCGAATCCCATAGAGATTGATTGGTTGAGCAACTTTAGTCAGTACGATATTCTAGTTAAACTAATCATTGATAGGTATTGGGTGCAGAATTTTAAATGACAAAATTGTAAATGACTTGGAAAGTAAAGAACTGAATTAAAGAACAGAAAGGTAAAGAGTTGGAAACTTAAATTGCACAAAGTAAATGAAAGCTAAAGAGCAAGAAATCTAAATGACTGGAATGTAAAGGGGACTGGGTGATAAACAGAAATTAAACAATGCTTTAAAGAATAGGGAGGATTATTGGAGTTAGGAGATATTGCATTCTCCGGATCAACAACTTATCATCTTTTCCTCATTCATGCAACTCATCGACCTCTTGGCAATCATGAGTGATCAAATCCTAATTCCTTGGTGATTCAATGTCTCTCACTTGATCAATAGCCAATTCCTTGGTCTAATTGCTCATGAAAAGAGATGAAGCTTGGTCCCTGATTATACCACACATTCTTATAGATCCAAGTAGTGGGTGGATTCAAATGTCACCATATCCAATCCTAAAACCCAGATCTACTCAAATGTGAGAAAGGATTTCAAGCATGATTCTATGATTCCTTTTCCAAGGATCTCATAAAACCCAATTACATTCAATCTCTTTTCCAAGATAATTGAATGTTAAAATGAAGAACGAAATGCTTTCTAGTAAATCAAAGAACGATAAAGAGAAGAAGAAATTCAATTCACTATTGATCTATCAAGTACAATAGAGCTCCTTCCCCCAATGAGAGGGAGTTTAACTACTCATTGCTCAGAGAGAGTATAAGAGATGGAGAAGTGAAGTACATAAAAGTGTAAGTAAATCTCCGAAAGTCCAAAGTCCTCTCCTCAGTACCCTCTAAGGGGTTTTTATACTGCTCCTATTCTAAAGAGAAAAATTACAATTAAAGAAAATAATAAAGAAAATACAAATCTCTAACTAACTCCCTTGGACACCTTTCTCTGAGTGAAGGCATGTTGAGTGGCGTGCCAAGCCCTGAACACGTGGTTGGCACGCCCTCCTTGGTGACCCATAGACCCTTCTCTATTAGATAAGCCTGGCGTGCCACACTCAGGCACGCCCCTGGACATGCCAATATCAATAGTTGGGCGTGCCACACATTCGACCAGGCCAGTGGCATGCCCACGGTGCTGCAACCATGTTTCTTCTCTAGAAAACTAGCCTGGCATGTGATAAACCCCAATTTCGTGGTTTATCTTGTACTTATTTTAGGGGATTTTATCATTTTTCCCCACATTTATTCAACGAAATAGTATGGTTTTGTAATTCTCCCTTGAATTGTGCTTCAGTGTAAAAACATGCTTTTCAGGTCCTTAAATTGGTGATTTTAACTCACTTTAATTCCATTCGATGCCTTTATGTGTTTGTTGAGTGATTTCAGGTTCATAAGGCAGGTATCGGATGGGAGAAATGAGGAGAAAAGCATACAAAGTGGAGAATGCATGAAGAAACAAAGATTGAGAATGCTTCAATGGGCGCGCAAGCGTACAAGGCGCGCGCAAGCAGAAGTGATATCGCATGGCGACGCGCACGCGTACAAGGCGCGTACGCACGGATGAGGAAATAGCCAATCAACGCGCACGCGCACATGGTGCGTACGCGCCGGTACTCACACGTGACCCACTTAAAGGCAAAATGCTGGGGGCAATTTCTGAGCTGCCTAGGCCCAAATCCAACTCGTTTCTGAGTATATTTCATGCAGAATTGAAGTCCAAGCAAAGGGGGAGCAATTGTTTGTAACTTAGCATCATGTAGGTTAGTTTCTAGAGAGAGAAGCTCCCTCTTCTCTCTAAAATTTGGGTTCTTAGGTTAATCTCTCTTAGATCTAACTTTGATTTCATGATTTCATCTCATTTCCTTTATAAATTCTTGCTTCTACATTTTCATTCTCATGGTTTGTAGTGTTGATTTACTTTCATGTCTCTTTTATGTTCATGAATGCTCTATGTTGGATTTGGTTTACATTTAATGAAATTTGATGTTTGATGTTTCCTTTATTGGTGATTGAGTTGTGAATTTGCTTTTCTTGCAATTGGTAGTTGGTAGATTTATCATTCTTGCACTTTTACCATGCTTTCCTTTTGTACCAACCAAGTGTTTGACTAAATGCTTGATTGGGCTTTAGAGTAGACTTTGAGCATTCTTGGCTTGAAAAGAGTAATTAGGTAATCTTGAGTCATTAACACCCAATTTGAATTGGTGATCTAGAGTTATTAGTTAATATTATTTCCATTGACTCTAATCTCTTGCTATTTTAATTAGTAAGTTGATTGGGACATTTGGATTGAGATTAGCTAGTCTTGTTTGACTTTCTCTCATGGAAGATAAGTCATACCTTCTTCCATCGTTGGAGATGACGTAATAAGATAAATTCTTGTTAATTATTATTATTAGTGACTAGGATGGAAAGCCTATGATGTCAATCCTTGCCATGAATGTCTCTCTTTAATAATTATTTCTCTTTGTTACTTGTCCTCTTTAATTGCTTGTTTGATTTACTTTTCTTGCATTTACTTTTCTTGCCCATTTATAAACAAAAGCCATTTGCCCCTTCATAGCCAATAATTGACCATTTCATTGCAATTCCTTGTTACAAAATCAAAATTTTTGATGTGAGAATTGTTTGTTGGTTTGGAGCTATGCTTATAACGAAGGAATTCTTTCTATAAGAAGAAAATCTAGACCGATACGACAAATTCCCATTATCAAAATGGCGCCGTTGCTGGGTAGTTGCAATGGTGCTATATTATTGGCTATTGTATATATTGTGAATAGCTTGATTTTTCGTTTGTTTGTTGGCTTTTGCTAGTTGTAGGACATTGTTTTCTTTGTTTCTTGTTAGTTTTGTTTTTGTCTTCTCTTATCACCATGAATTCTCATCACTTTGTCTATGAGTGTGGTTCAAACTATGTTGTAGGAAATGAAATCTTCAATGAGGATGTGCATCAAGGATTTAGAAATCAAAGATGGGAGGAGCCCCAAGCTTATGGACAACCTTCTTGGCAACAACCTCCTCCGAACTCTTATGGGTATAATCCTAATCCTAATGCATACTAATCCAATGTGTGTGATGACCCTTATTGTGGTTGTCAACCACAACCACCACATGCATATGAACCCCCTCCTCAACATAGCCCTCTACCACACTCACAAGCCTTCTACCACCATCCACCTTCATATGATCCCAACCCGTATCTACCATACCAACCACCATATCAACCATACCTAGAACCATAAAGTCCACACACACCACCTCAAGAATTTCACCAATATGAACCACCTTCTAATTACAACAACCTTCCCTCAACAATGAACCCTCTCTTCTACCATCACCTCCCAATGAAACCCACATGCTAGAATTGAGAGATCTTGAATCTCATATCTTAAGGTGACACGAGAAAGATGAAAAGAAGTTTGAGGAGTTAAGAGCAAAAATGGCTATCATGGTAGAAGCCATTGGCAACATAGTCTCATCCCGTCTAAGCCTATGCGATCAAGGCACTCCCATTGTTGAATGTGGAGAAGCACCCAAAGAGCTTAGTAAGGGAAGGGAATTGGAGCTTCAAGGTGGAGAAGAAGAGTTGAAGAAAGAAATACAACAAGAGGAGGAGATAGAGATTATTGAACAAGAGGAAGTAGTGGTTGGAGCCTTAGGATATGTTGAGTACATAGAGGAAGCACAAATTGAAGAGCCTTCTTCCATGGAGTTCGAAGTTGATGTTGAGGAGGAGAGTGCACAACCTCCAAGGCACAATGTGATTGAAGAATTGGAAGCAGTGTTCCAAGTAATAGGCCCTCCTATTTATGATGATTCCATACCAACATATGATCCTTTTGAGCTTGAAGAATCCTTCCCCACTATGCTCTGAATTGATGATGAGGTAGATTTCACTCAACCTCCTATATATGTTTTGAGTGATGGGGAAGAGCTAGAGAACATTGGTGAAGAAGAATGTGAACTTGAGGAAGCTTGGCAAGAGGTAGAGCATGAAGTATCTTGCCAAGTGGTGGAAGCCTTCCAAAAAGGATGGACCGGAGTGGAGCGTGTTTTGTCAAGACTGTTGGGAACTCCTTCACCTAGGTTGTCATCTAATTCTTCATTTGAGTGGGTATAACTTCTAACTCTTAGCTTTAATATCCCACTTGAATATGGTTTGCTTGAGACAGATGGCCAACTTAGGGCGCTTTGTGGAATTAAGCGTAAGAGAAGGATGTTTAGTGGTTGGCGTTGTAAGTCTAGGCTCATTATGGTTGGAAGCTTAAAATTGAGGAGCATGGATTGGTGTAGTGCTCAATTGAATGGGTCTAGGAGGATAGTTTGGTGCTTCCATGAGAATTCATCTCTCTTGCCACCCGGAGGAAATCACCATGATCAAATCAAAGACGGGTGTGAAAACAAAATGTGGGATCCCGGATCGCACAAGGAAGATCAACTTTGGGAGCCTATGGTTTGTGAAGAACTCCATCAAAGCTTGGCGCTAATAAATTTGAGTGATGAAGCACAATGGAAGTCCAAGCATTGGTGGATGTTCAAGGATGGATTCAAGCACAAGCCACCTTGATGAAGAGCTCCCCATAAGTCCAACTTAAGGACAATAAACAAAAGTGCTAGGTGGGAGACACCCCACCATGGTAATAATCCTTTCATTTTTCTCTTTTGTACATATTGGTAAAATAGGTTTAATTTCATGTTTTGATTGATTTGTTAAGTTTGTTTGGTAGTTTAGTGTGTTAAATAAGGTTTTGTGATGTTTTGGTAGTTGTTTGGAGGTTTGGAATGCTTGGTTTGGTGCAAAAACATAGAAAAATTTTTGAAAAGCAGGTCACCAACCCACGCGTACGTGTCACTCACGCGTACGCGTGCCCCAAGCAATTTCGACCATCCACGCGCTCGCGTCACTCACGCGTACGCGTGGACTGGAAGTTCCCCCCTCCATTCACACGAGAGTTGTGCCTGAAGTGTGCCAACTTTGTGCCCAAGGCATGCACACGCGTACCTTGTGTGTACGCGTCGACTCTCTACTTTGCCATGCACGCGTACGCGTTAGCCGCGTGTACGCGTTGCTTCCCTTTCATCAATCCACGCTTACGCGCACATGATGCGCACGGGTGGATTGCCCTGTTTCAACCATCTTCTTTTCTTCTCTTCTTTCCATTTCTTTCCTTCTCTTTTCTCTTCTTTTCTTTCTGCCCTTCAAACCTCATCCAACACTACCAAACACCATGTAACACCATTTCTTTTAACTAGTTAGTTAGTTTAATTTTTGTTTTCCATTATAAGTGTTGGATTACTAATCTTGTTTACTGTTTACTGCTGCTTATTACTAATAGGATGTTAGTTTAACATCTTTGATGCTGATTGTCATTGTTGGATTCTTTGTTGAGGTTATATTTGGTTACTTGGTTCGGAACTTTTCATGTTTAATGCTTTTGTATACCAAGTACATGTTACATTGCCTTCATGCATCTTAACTCTTTGAATTGCATGTTTTGACCACCATGCATTCATCATCTATTATTAGGCAATTGTACATTGTCAATGCATTTTTTAGGTGATGCTTGTTTATGATTGACCCTTTGTTCATATCACCTATTTCATGCATTGACAGTGTGGGTGTGAAGTTGGATCAAAAGCTTACCTAGTGACATAGTTTTGAGCTTTTCAAGCTTTGTGGACTATGCTTGCTATGTGATTGATCTTAACTCTTATATTTCTTTTTCTAAGTTCCATAGCATCCATGTGTTTCACCTCTATGTCACTTAGGTGTTGCAACAACTTCGATAGGTGTCATTGATTGTGCTGTAAGTTTCATATACCATTATGTTCATTAAGTTCACTTACACATCAATCAATGCCCATTCATTATCCAATTTCACAATCGCTTGATTTTTCCTTGAATGCTTTTATGCTTCTTCACTGCTTGTTCGGTTGCCTTAACCTACAAGTCTTTCAAGGTATCTCAAGCATACTAGAATGAGTGAAGTGTATGCTTTCTTTAGTATAATTGTGACATAACTTTTTGTACTAGTGTGTGCGTTCTAAACTGCGCGTAATTTTAGAATCCACACACTTATTTTTCATCAATGTCACAATAATTCACTTACTCCATTCTAGTGGTTCTTACCTCATCCCAACAATTCACGCTTCCTTGCTTTTGTATTTTCTCATCTTACGGTGTTTATATTGTTTTTCATGATCGATGCACCATAAGCAAAAATAGAAGTGGAAGGAAGAACACGTAGCACTGGTTGACCTACCAGATCAAAGTGGCAACTCGGAGAGTCGCCGTACCCCCTTGTTTATCTTTGGATGCACCGAGGACGGTGCAAACTTTTAAGTGTGGGGAGGTCGTCCGACTGCTCGGCATTTTTGGGTGACAAGTTTCTAATCCCAACACTTTTGCATTTCATTTTTAGGTCTTTTAGGATTTTTGGTTGCATTGCATATGCATATATTAAGCTTAGTCAAAATCATGATATTTTCCAAGGATTTTATCTATAGGACACCCAATTGATTGAAAAAAAAAATTTTTTTAGAACTTGCTTGAATTATACAATTGTAGATCATGTTTTTGAGCTAAGAACACAAGCATATGAGATTTGAGCCTAATTGTGTGGTTACATCATACATAACCACTTACTTTCATTCTTGTGTGCATTATTCTCTTTCTATGATTGTAATCTTTGATTTGTTTGATTCTTTATGTCCATTACTTTGTGTACACATGTATTTATATGATTGAGGCCATTGTTCAAATAGATCACTTACTCAAATAGCCTATCTTTTATCTTCCATTGTTAGCCAATTTTGAGCCTATGCTTAACCCATTTGTTCTTAATTGTAGCACATTACAAGCCTAACTAAAAAATAATAAATGTCCTTAATTTGAATCTTTGATTAGCTTAGGCTAGTGAGAATGTTCATCATTTGATTTTGGGAAAGTTGGGAACATTGGGTAGAGATAAAAGTGCATTTTTGTATTTGTGTTGAGAATCTTGGGAATTGGGAACATACTCGTGTATTAATCATGTGTAAACCATATGCATTGATGTTCTTGTATACACTTTAGTTTGAAAAGAAAGAAAAAAAATGAGAAAAACAAAAAGAAAAAAAAAATATATATATATATATATAAGAAGAAAAAGAAAATATATAGAAAAGAAAGAAAAAGAAAAGCAATAAAAAGGGGACAAAATACCCTAAAGCAAGGTTCAATAAAAGTCAATGCATATGGTTAGTGATCAAAACGAGAATGCATGAGTGTGTAAAAAAAAAAGTAAAGAATGGATAGCTAGGTTGTTTAGAATTGTATAGGTTGTCATAGGTTAGGTGGGAAGTTTAAATTAATCAAAGATTCAAATTTCAAGCTCACTTGACCATATGCATCCTACCTTGACCCTAGCCCCATTACAACCTATGGGAAAGCCCTCATGATATTTGTATGCATGCATAAAGTAATTGTTGATTGTTAGATGAAAAATAAATCTTGGAAAGCATGATTAGGGGAGAATTGAGTGAATCAACCCCATACCCTTGAGTGCCTAGAGCGGATACACATCCGGCGAGGGTTCAATCGCTCAATTACATGTTTCCACCCATGATCATCTTTTCTTGCAAGTTTGTAAAATCTTTCAACGATTCAATCCAATTGTGGTTTGCATTGATTGCTATTGCCTTAGCGCTTGTGCTTGCATGTGTATTCTTGGATATTGATTTATTTTGACTGAGCCATTGCATTCATGTAAATAGGTTACATATAGATAGATTGCATTTGGATTAGCTTGCATTGAATAAGTGTTGATACCCCTTTGCTTCTTTCTTGATTTTAGCATGAGGACATGCTTAGTTTAAGTGTGGGGAGATTTGATAAACCCCGATTTTGTGGTTTATCTTGTGCGTATTTTAGGGGATTTTATCACCTTTGTCCACATTTATTCAATGAAATACCATGGTTTTGTAATTCTCCCTTGAATTGTGCTTAAGTGTAAAAACATGCTTTTCAAGCCCTTAAATTGGTGATTTTAACTCACTTTAATTCCATTCGATGCCTTTATGTGTTTGTTGAGTGATTTCAGGTTCATAAGGCAAGTATCGGATGGGAGAAATGAAAAAAAAAGCATACAAAGTGGAGAATGCATGAAGAAACAAAGATTGGAAATGCTTCAATGGGCGCGCAAGCGTACAAGGTGCGCGTGCGCAGAAGTGATAACGCATGGCGACGCGCACGCGCACAAGGCGCGTACGCGCAGATGAGGAAATAGCCAATCGACGCACACGCGCACATGGCGCGTACGCGCCGATACTCACACGTGACCCACTTAAAGGCAAAACGTTGAGGGTGATTTCTGAGCTGCCCAGGCCCAAATCCAACTTGTTTCTGAGTGTATTTCATGCAGAATTGAAGTCCAAACAAAGGGGGAGCAATTTTTTGAAACTTAGCATCATGTAGGTTAGTTTCTAGAGAGAGAAGCTCCCTATTCTCTCTAGAATTAGGGTTCTTAGGTTAATCTCTCTTAGATCTAGCTTTGATTTCATGATTTCATCTCATTTCCTTTATGAATTCTTGCCTCTACACTTTCATTCTCATGGTTTGTAGTGTTAATTTACTTTCATGTCTCTTTTATGTTCATGAATGCTCTATGTTGGATTTGGTTTACATTTAATGAAATTTGATGTTTGATGTTTCCTTTATTGGTGATTGAGTTGTGAATTTGCTTTTCTTACAATTGGTAGTTGGTAGATTTATCATTCTTGCACTTTTACCATGCTTTCCTTTTGTACCAACCAAGTGTTTGACAAATTGCTTGGTTGGGCTTTGTAGTAGACTTTGAGCATTCTTTGCTTGGAAAGAGTAATTAGGTAATCTTGAGTCATTAACACCCAATTTGGATTGGTGATTTGGAGTTGTTAGTTAATATTATTTCCATTGACTCTAATCTCTTGCTAATTTAATTAGTGAGTTGATTGGGACATTTAGATTGAGATTAGCTAGTCTTGTTTGACTTTCTCTCATGTAAGATAACTCATACCTTCTTCCATTGTTGGAGATGACGTAATAAGATAAATTCTTGCTAATTATTATTATTAGTGACTAGGATGGAAAGCCTATGATCTCAATCCTTGCCATGAATGTCTCTCTTTAATAATTGTTTCTCTTTGTTACTTGTCCTCTTTAATTGCTTGTTTGATTTACTTTTCTTGCAATTTACTTTTCTTGCCCTTTTATAAACAAAACCTCTTTGCCCCTTCATAGCCAATAATTGACCATTTCATTGCAATTCCTTGTGAGACGACTCGAGTCTGAATACTTCGGTTAATTCTTATTGGGGTTTGTACTTGTGACAAAACCAAAATTTTTGATGTGAGAATTATTTGTTGGTTTGGAGCTATGCTTACAACGAAGGAATTCTTTCTATAAGAAGAAAATCTAGACCGATACGACAAATTCTCATTATCAGTGTGCCACACCTAGGCACGCCAGCTCATACGCCAATAATAATAGTGGAGCGTGCCACGACTTTGAGCACGCCGGTGGCATGCCCATGGTGCTGAAACCATGTTACCTCTCTGGAAAACTAGCCTAGCGTGGCACGTCCAGGCGCACTTGTAGGCACACCCACCTAGAATCTCATGGCGTGAAACGCCCAGACACGCCAATGGCACGCCTTCAATGCTGTATTCTTTCGCTTCCCTAGAAGATTGACCTGGCATGCCACGCCCACACGAGCCAGCAGGCATGCCAGCTTTATGAACTTGTCATGCCACGCCTTCGAGCATGACCTCAATGCTGCAATAAGTTTTTCCTCTGGAAAAGTACCCTAGCGTGCCATACCAACACACGCCAGTAGACATGCCAGTGTTGATTCCTTTGGTATGCCACGCCTTCGAACACGCCCATTATCCTCTTTTTGAACCATAAGCCTGGCGTGCCACGCCTAGGAACACCCACATACATGCCCACCTTAGCACTTGGCATGCCATGCCTTTGAGCACACCAGTTGATATGGCCATTCCATCCCCTCTCTGTTTCGTATGCCTGGCGTGCCACGCCCAGGAACGCCAGCATACGCGTCCACTGTAAGACATAGCGTGCCACGCCTTTGAGTACGCTAGTGGACATGCCAGCAGTGCTGCAACTAGTTCACTCCGCTGGACAAGTAAACTGGTGTACCACGCCCAGACACGCCAGTATACACGCCAACTTAAGATCCTTGGCATGCCATGCTCCTTCAAGCGCCCATGGCACGCCTTTTATGCTGCAACAACTTTTCTCTCTGGATTGTAAGCCTGGCGTGCCACGCCCAGGCACGCCTGTAGACATCCCCGTTTCAAGCTCATGGTGTGGCACGCCACTTTCAGCACCCATGGCACGCTCGCAATGCTGCCCCATCCTTACTTCTCTGGAAAACAATCATGGCGTGCCACACCTATGTAAGCGCCAATGGCACGCCCCTTGTGCTGTGTCAAATATCACTCTCTGGAATATTGGCCCAGTGTACCATGCCCTGACAAGCACATTGGCACACCAGCTTTTCTGTTCTCGAGTGCCACGCCCATACAGGCGCCCAACCTTCTTTGCTTGCATCCTTCCTCTTTTGTTGTTTTTTTCTCCTAAAATGCATGCAAGGTCTAATTTCAAAGTAGTGCTCAAATAATTCATTATATAGGTCTCAATAATGCATCAAATTAGTGAGAATTCATTCATTCTATGGTCATTCTTTTATGAGAAAATAGATAGATGTTGCAAATCATCACGACACCAAACTTAATTTTTGCTTGTCCTCAAGAAATTTATAGTTATATGTAAATTGTTCTAACCTTTTGAGACTTGACCTCTAAGAAAACTCAACCAAGAAGTAGAAATAAGGATTAAGTATCTAACCATGCATGAACTTTGTTATTTGCTTTCATATAAAATTGAAACCTTTAGACTTTTGAGGATCCTCATTAAGTGCTTGCTTCTAGAGCCCTCTTTATGGATTGTCACCTTGAAGTAGTAGTGGTACTCTTATTTCTTTTTGTTGTTCTTCTTTTCTTCTTTATTTCTTGACCACAACTCTAAATGGTTTGTCTCAAGATGGTTATTTAAGGTAAGCTTTCAATTAGCACTCACAAACCAGGTGGTTTTAGGGTACTAGGTGTTGAGCACCCCTATGAATTTACTTGCTCGGGATTCTTTTTTGATACAATTTCATCACAAGCATCTACTAGGGTATTAACACTTTGAGCCTTTGTTTACTTCTTTTCTCCCTAGTAGTTGATGCTCAGAGCTTTGGGTCACCCTTACTACTTCTTGGTTCTATTGATTTTCGAGGGTCATCCTTGAATTTTCTCTTATGTCCTCCTATGTCTTATTGTCTCATTCTCAATTACTCACTTTTGAAACTTCATTTTATGGTTCTATACTTACTCGTCATCTCCTTTTCTTAATCACACTTACTTAGGGTCATACTCCTTTCCTTCTTCTTTTGAACAACTTATCATTAACTTCTCTTAATAAAAAGCTAAATTCATTAATATTGTGAGGATAACATGCAAAATTTCTTTCTCAAATAAAAGTACTAGCAACATAGAAGATCATACTAAAACTCTTAATGTAGACAGAAATTAAACATATCAAAGACACTACTAAATAGGTTAAATGCTCCTTAATGGGACTTAACCACCTTTGTTTATCATGCTCCTTGTCCAAGTCATTACATTGGTGCTTTTCCTCTTGCTGCAGCATCCTTGCAAGTGTTGCCACCAGTCCTCCATGAACACCCTTCTTGTCCTTGAGTCTCTGGTAACTTCCAAAAGCTAAGCCTCCTCATGAATCCTATTTCATCTTCCTTGTGCTTTTCCAGGATCTCTTCTTGTCGTACCCTCAATGCATCCATCTCTTGCTCAACTTTTTGAATGTTTGGTTTCAAGGTTACTATTGTGGAGCACAAGTAATTCAACTTTGCTTGTGTGTTGACGTTATATTGCCTCCTTTGGATGCTTCTAGCTTCATAGAGTGTTCTGAATTCATCAAGATTCCTATGTTGTACCATTTGTTGTTCCAAGATTTGGTTGAGGCTTCCTTGCATCTGATCCCAGTTGAAGTGCTTTTGCTACTCCATGATTTGATTTATATCTCCTTACATTTGATTGATGCTTCCTTGCATCTGCTCCCAGTTAAAGCTATCTTGACTTGGTATTTAGACTCTTGGTTCTTCTTAGCAGTGATTGGGTGATCTTCTTCTTTCCTAATTAATTGGTATTTAGTTTGGGTGTCTCTTGGACACCAAATATAGTTTCTTTGCATCTTATAACTGGTGCTAATAATTAAAAATTATTGCATACATTATGAGTATTGATAAATTCATATTTCATGAGTTCTTTTGTGCTTAATTTGAGTGATTTATACAATCCTTCACCTACTTATTCACATTAATTGCATGGTTTTATTTTTCCTTCCTTATTACGTGATGTATGTGAAAAACATGTTTCCTAAGCTTTGAAATTAATTATTTTAATTACCTTTATTTCCATTCAATGCCGTGATTAGTGTGTTGAGTAGTTTCAGATTTTCTAAGGCAGAATGACTTAAAGGATGGAAAAGGAAACATACAAAATAGGAAGGAGAAGGCAAAACGGAGCATCACTGGTATTCACGCGATAGCATAGACGACGCGATCGCGTGCCAGAAGCAAAGATGCAGCGACGCGGCCGCATGACTGACGCGACCGTGTGACATAAGCAGAACGCATACGACGCGGTCGCATGACTGACGCGACTGCGTGGCAAGGAAAAGCTCCGAATGACGCGACCGTGTGACCCACGTGGACGCGTGACAGAGGCCACGTATCAGATTTACAGAATGTGCCCCCAGTGATTTCTGAAGCTCTTTTTGGCCCAGATCCAAGTACAGACAGCATAGACTAGAGGTTATAAAGTGTGGGAATGCACCCATTCAAAGAGAGCTCACATATATTTTACTTTTCAATGATTTAGATTTAGTTGAGAGGGAGATCTTCTCCTCTCTCTCTTTTAGGATTAGGATTTAGGATTTCTTCTTGCTTTAAGAGTGACTCTTAATCCAGGTTTTACGTTCCTTTATTTTAGCTTCCTTTTACTTTTACTTATTCCAGCACTTGAATTGATCAGTGAATTTATGAATTTCTTCCATGTTATAGATTGTTATCTGAATTAATAATATTTAAGGTATTTTCAGTTTATGATTGTTCTCTTTGATTTAAGTTACCATTGCTTCCCATCCAAGGATATTTTTATTATTCCAGCAATTTTACTTTTTCCCCTTTTGGCCCTGGTTAAGAATTCAGTAACTCAACAGTTATTAAACTCAACATAACTGATAATCGTTATCTTGCTAATTGAGCTGAACTTAAGTAATCCCAACCTTTTCTTAGGAAATAAATAGGATTCAAAGGTCAATTTGATTAGTCCCTTGACTTTTCTTTGCCCTAGTAAAGGTTGACCAAGTGGAGTTTAGATTCAACTTTCATTATAGTTGAGAGAGATAACTACGTTGGACCTCCAACTTCTCTTACCTTACCAAAAGTCTTCTTTACAGTATTTATTTATTTTAATTGCCATTTACTTCACTTGTCATTTAAACTACTTGCTTCTTATCTTCTAAACCCCGATTACAATCTTTATAGCCAATAATAAGAACATACTTCCTCACAGTTTCTTGAGAAGACGACCCGAGGTTTGAATACTCGGTTAACAATTTTTAAAGGGGTTTGTTACTTGTGACACCCAACACGTTTGTACGAAGGGATTTTTGTCGGTTTAGAGACTATATCTACAACGCAACTGTTTCTATGAATCTCTTTACTGGTAAAAAGCCCAACGTCAAGTATAAAATAATTTTTCGTTCCATTTCACTTTCACTCTATGTGTATGCAATCAATTTCTTGCTGATTTATGTCACCATGATATTCGATGCATTGAAACACCAATCTAACTAGGTTCCTCCTTTATCAAAAGCAACAATTTGAGAGGTTTGTTTCTCATGTTGATGGCCACACCAAACTTAAATTTTGACATACTCTTAAGATAATCTAAATTGCAAGGTGGGTTAAAAATTAATTGGAACAGTGGCCACACCAAACTTAATTCCTCAACATCTCCTTGAATCATTGAAGAACTACACAGAATTGATTCATGAGTGTATGAGGAGAGAATTTGTAAGCAACCATCTCTACACTATGAAGTAATCCACAATTTATTCTTAGAGACTAAAGACTACCCAAAATTGAAACTTAAACATTTAACCTCCTAACTAGCGCTTCTTTAACGTCACTAGCTTTACGGTTCTTCCATGCTTAGCTGAGGTTATAGTTCACCCTGTGCTCTTCCATTGATTCCTCCAGATAATGCTTAAGCCTATGACCACTAACAGTGAAGGTTGATAAACCCCAATTTTGTGGTTTATCTTGCACTTAATTTAGGAGATTTTATCAACTTTTATCACATTTATTCAATGAAATAGCATGGTTTTGTAAATTCTCCTTAAATTGTGCTTAAGAGTGAAAACATGCTTTCTAGGCCCCAAAATTGATAAATTTAATTCACTTTAATTCCATTCGATGCCTTGATATATTTGTTAAGTCATTTCAGGTTTAGAAGGCAAGGATTGGATTGAAGGAATAAAGAAAAAGCATGTAAAAATGGAGGACTCATGAAGAAATGAAGGAATTGCTAAGTTGTCAATCCTGACCTCTTCGTACTAAATCGATCCGGTTACGGTTGGAATGCTAACATCCGGGGCTTCAAATCTTTTTCCATAGTTGCCTTGAATTTAGGCGACGCGCACGCGTCGCCCATGCGTGCGTGTCGCAGGATCAGCGTGGGCCATTTTAAGCAACTCGTGGTGTGCGATTTTTGAAGCATTTTTGGGCCCAATCCAACTCATTTCTAATGCTATTGAACACAGGCATTGAAGGGGGAATGAACCAAGTAGTCACAGGAGAGTTTAGGGTAGTTTAGGTTAAATTTTCTTAGATTCACTTTTAGGGTAGTTCTCTCTATTGTAGGTAGAATTCTAGAGAGAGAAGCTCGCTCTTCTCTCTAGAATTTAGGGTAGTTTAGGTTAAATTTTCTTAGATTCACTTTTAGTTCTTGTTTTGATTTAGTTTTTCCTTTCAATTTCCTTTTGTTATATCTTGATTCTTCTAGTTTTCCTTGTTAATTTCCTTATTTTGCCATTTTTACTTTCATGAACTCTTGTTGGATTTACTTTTCTTTTAATGCAATTTTATGTTTCCATGTTCTTTTTATGTTTATCTTAATTGCTATTGTTGATTTTTTGCTTATGATAGTTATGGGTTTTGTTAATTCTTGTATTTTGTGATGTTTACTTTTATTGTACTGTAGGTGTTTGATGAAATGTTTCTCTAGTTTTTGAGTAGTTTTCTTTTCTCTTGGCCTAGGCTAAGGGAATTGGGTAAACTTGAGTTATTGGGTCTAATTGATTTGGTGATTTGAAAACTCTTAGTGGTCAATTTGATAACCATTGACACTAGCCTACTAGTAAGTCAATTGGTAGCTAGGTTAGGATTTATGGATTGATGTTGATCAAGCCATTTGATATACTTCAAGCATAGAAGTAAGCTTAATGAGCTTGGTTCCTCATAATTGTCAAGATATGGTTTGTAGACAAGGATCGTGTTCTGAGGGTTACCTGAAACTGTAGGTCGATCTCGGACGAGATCTTCTGTACTGGTCGGAGATGACGTGTCCGGCTGGTGGGTGGTGGCCAGAGCTGTCGTGTCCGACTTGTTGGACTTGCTGCACTGCTGATCCTTGGTCACCGGAGGGTTGGGGGTACCTGCAAGAGACTTCGATACTTAAGTTAGCATGGGTATTAAACAGGTTTATTGTAGAATCAGAGTATGAGTTATACCTGGGTGCTCCAGTGTATTTATAATGGTGTGGAGTGACCTTTTTTAGATAAGATAAGTTAGTTATATTATCTTATCTTATCTTTATCTTTGGGTGAGGTCAGCATATCTTCAACGAAACCGCCCTTATCTCTATAGGCTTGGACTACCTTTGGAGTGGGCTGTGTTCCTTTGTTTGGGCCTTCTTGGGCCTTTCTGTCGATTTGGCCGAGCTCTTTTTGAGAAGAGGTCGGATAGTCTGACCTGAAGAGGTCGTTCGCTTTGTCGCCGATCATCCCGGGTCGGATCGCTCGACCCAGGGTATGAACAGTGCCCCTGCTTGAGCTCGGTCTTTTTTGTTGAGGTCGAATCCTTGGCTTCGGTCCTTTTTAATGAAGCCGAACTCAAGCATTTTGTCGATTCCTTTCTTTGTAGAGTCTTTTTGAATGTGGAATGTTTCTTCTTTCGCTTCTTCTGAAAGCGCGCGCTTTTGCATTTAATATTTTGACTTTGGGAATATGCGAGGCTTTAAATACCTTCATTAATTGGTTTTAATTACCCGTTTCCCTTGGTTTTTATTTTGAATCTTTCGATCAAAAAACGGTTTCTCTCCTTCGAAACTTCTTCCTTCACTCTCTCACTTTCTATTTTCATCCGCATCGTTCTGCCTTTCCTTGCGTGATAGCGTCATTTGGCGATTCTTTGGGTTGATTCCATTTTCCCGTCTTCAATTTTTTGCAGCTTCTCTTTTGTTCTAGGTTGGTTTTCTCCTTCCCTTTCTTCTGCGTCATTTTCTTGTCTGATTTAGAGAAAGTCTGATTTGGAGAAAGTTTGGATTTTTCTGTTTTACTGTGCCTGATTGTTGTGTATTCTGGGATTTCTTCGTCTTTTTGTGTGATTTCTTTGACTTTCTCTGTTGCTTGATGCCTTTAGAGTTTTGCATGTTGCCGTCGCTTCCGCTTGTGCCTTTGATGATTGTATTTGAAATGATGATTTTTGTTTCTGAAAAAAGGTTGTATCTTTGACGATTTTCCTGCTTTCGGCTTTTTTGCTATGCCCTTTTGTTTGGTGAAACTGTATAAAGATAGTGGCTTTTTTGTGTTTTTGCTTCCTTTGCGTTTATTTGAGACCTTCGTAAGCTGTAGGAATTTCCTGAAACCTTGCCTTGTTTCTGCCTCCAAAGGATGCCCCAGGGCTTTGGTTTTGAGTCTTGGGGTTTTCCTTTCCTATGTGTTTGCCTGTGTCATTTTTGTCGAGTTATTTTGCCCCTCGTCCGAGATGCTTTTTAGTAATCCAATCTTCTTTTCTTATTTGTAGGATTAGTCGGCGTCATGTCTTCTCGCAATAACATTGTAGAGGTGTCTTCCAAAGTTCCTGAGGGGATGTCTGATTGGCTGGACTACCTTGTCCTAATGTGTGTCTCTGTCGTGGATGCTGAATTTTGTGTAGAACTGAGGAAGCATCATAGGATTTGTAGTAGCAGTTCCCGGGAGAGGGATTATGAACTCGTAGCTCCTGATTCCGAAGAGAGGGCTTGCTTTTCTACTTTCATCGAAGGGGAGCGTCCCTTCTTTTACGCTTATGAATACTTCTTCAGCCAGTTAGACGTTACTTTTCCTTTTACTACTTTTGAAACCGACCTGTTGTGGTCATGTAACATTGCTCCATCCCAGCTTCATCCGAATTCCTGGGGCTTTATCAAAATATTTCAACTGCTTTGCCAAGAGTTAGGCATAGCACCTTCTGAAACTCTTTTCCTTTATCTTTTCGTCTCGGCCAAGCCCGGAGGTTCCTCCAAAAAGAAAGCTTCCTGGGTTTCTTTCAGGTCGGCCCAGGGACATAAAGTTTTTGCCATGTATGATGAGTCTTTTAAAGATTTTAAGAACTATTTCTTCCGTGTCCGTGTTGTTGAGGGGGTCCGCCCCTTTTTTCTTGATGAAAATGATGAGCCTGCTTTTCCTCTAGAGTGGTAAAAGAATGTGAGAGTGCCACGTTATACATGGGAGATGCTTAATGAGGTTGAGCGGGCTTTTGTGGTTGTTCTTGAGGATTTGTGGGGGAAACCACCCCATCTAGATACAAAAAGATTCTTGAGTGATCCGTCTTTGGTTCGAACTGCTTTGGGTACTGTCTGATTTATTTTTATACTTGCTTTCTGAACTTTTCTTTTCCTGTGTTGTTATGGTTGATTCTGTTCTTTCAGAGATGTCAAAAAATAATGATTCCATGAAGGCCTACAAGAAGGCGAAGAAGGCTGCTGCTGCTCAAAACATCTCGGCCAAGGCGGCCGGGGAGGGATCTTCCCAAGTGCCAGTGAAGCCGCCCATGCCGAGTTCTCCTGGGCCGAGAAAAGTGATCCCCACTCCTCGAGTTCGTCTGGCTGAGCCTCCACAGTCTTCAGCTGCTACTTCTGGTGCTCCTCCCAATAAGAAACAAAAAACAACTGAGGTCTTCAACTTTGACGCCCCTGATTTTAATGCAATCGAATTCGTAGATCAGCAGATCAGTCCCTACGGTACCCTCCCCATGGATGATGTGTCAATCCTTCGCCATCTGGATTTTATGACCTAAAACAGTGTTAAAATGGCATACATAGGGCTTCCTTGTACCGAATTGCTCAGAATCTTCCTCTCCATGCCACTAAAGAATTTATGGAGGAAGCTAAACAGGAGTTCGACCGGATGAAGGGCCTGAAGGAAGAGCTTGAGGTAAAGGTAGCCAAGTTGGAGAAGGATTTGGAGAATGAGAAGGCGAGTTCCCTCTCTCTGGCGGCTTCGGTGAGGCAAGTCGAGGATACGGCTATGAGACATAAGGACAGTTATGTGACATCTTATCGGGAGGTGGTGCGCCTGAGGCAGGAGTTGGAGAATGCCCGAGCTGATTACTCTGAGCTCCAAGGTCATCTTGTTGGCAGTGTGACTGCTGCTTACGAGAACCTGAAGGAGCAGGTTTGGATTATTGCTCCCGAGGCTGACCTCACTCTCTTCATCCTGGAGAATGTCGTCAGGGATGGTAGGGTTGTCCCTGATGATGAGGATGATGATGATGTTGAACCTCTCCCTGTTCCTTCTGCCAAGGTGTCAGCTCCTACTGTTCCTCCTGCTGAGGTCGGCCCTCCCATTAAAACAAACGCAACGAGTAGCTTCTAAGCTTTTTTGGGTCTGACCCTGAATCTTGGTATTTTATGTCATGCTTGCTTGCACTTCTTTATGTGCTTTTGAGAATGTTGAGGCCTTGTTGCTCTGCCTTTTTGAGCTGTTTTTAAGTGTCAATCCATGACAGGCTTCTCTTATGTTGTCCTTTTCCAAGTTTATTTGTAGTTGACCGATGCTATCATGTCGATCTTTTGCATAATTTGTTTGAGAGGTCTTTTCGGCCTTCTTTCGACTTGTCTGTGGTGTCTCCTTTTTGGTTGAGGTAGGACGACTTTCGTTCGACAACTCTTAGTGTTCTTGGTGGAACCTTTTTAGTTAGTCTTGAACAATTTCGTTAGCCTTGTCGGGTGGCTTATTGGGTAAAGCTATGTCCCTTTTAGCGCTTGTTTCTTTTTGGTCCGACTTTTCTTGCCGGTCCTTCTTTAGCTTTCTTTGGTCCGATTTCTCTTGTCGGTCCAAGTTGTAGTTTTGTTGGTCCGACTTCTCTTGTCGGTCCAAGCTGTAGTTTTCGTTGGTCCGACTTCTCTTGTCGGTCCAAGCTGTAGTTTTCGTTGGTCCGACTTCTCCTGTCGGTCCAAGTTGTAGCTTTCGTTTTTAAGTTATTCCTAGTAATCCTCTTTTTGGACCTTTTTCAGGTCTCTTTCAGGGATTACTTTTATAACTTTCTTTTGTAGGAGATCGACTTCGTTAGGTCGATCTCTTCTAAGTTATTTTGTAATCCTCTTTTTTGGACTTTTGTCAGGTCCCTTTTAGGGATTACTTTTATAACTTCTTTGTAGGAGGTCAACTTCTTTGCGTCGTCCTCTTTCTAAGTTATTTTTGTAGTCCTCTTTTTTGGACTTTTGCCAGGTCTCTTTTAGGGACTACTTTTATAGCTTTTTCATTTTGGGCAGACTTTGTCATGTCGGGCCCTTCTAAGTTAAAGTAATCCTCTTTAATAGGGTTGGCCAGACCTCTTTCCAGGGTTTACTTATAACTTGGGTTGACTTGGTCCGACTTCTTAACGTCGGCCAGTCTTTAAGTTATTATTTTAGCAATCCGTATGACCTCGTCAGGTTCTTTTTTGGATCACTTTCGATAACTTCTTCCATTATTCTGTGTTCATCTTTGCCGATTTGTAGAAAGTAGTTGTCATCTCTAGATCGTCTTTTGGGTGAATCGCGTTTTCACCTTTATCGGACGGTTTATCTTTATCGTGATCGTACAGTGAAATTATTTTTCACTTTCCGCCGATCTGTTGCTTTATAATCAGACGATGAATACTTCAGATTAATGCGTCTTGAGATCTTGTAGAATATCTAAAAAATATATTTTATTCAAAGGAAAGTGCAAATATATACATGTGGGAATTTTTCATCCCTTTAAGTCGGATAGTGTCTGAGTCTCAACTTGGTGCCTCGTTAAAAAACCTTTTCAGGAAAAAGAGTGCATCCAATAATGAGATCTTTTACCTTTTCTAACTGTAGTACCTTCTTAGGTTGCAGGCGTGCCATGATCTGGGAAGCTCTCGTCCATCGAGTTCGGACAATCTATAGTAGCCTTTCCCAAGTACTTCTACGACTCGGTAGGGTCTTTTCCAGTTTTCTGCCAGCTTTCCTTCCCCTAGTCGAGTTGTTCCGATATCATTTCGGATTAGGATGAGATCATTCTCCGTGAAACTTCTTGGCACTACCCTTTGATTATATCTGGAAGCCATTCGAAGCTTTAGTGCTTCTTTCCTGATCCGAGCTTTTTCTTGGATTTCAGGTAGTAGGTCAAGCTCTTCCCTCTGAAGTTGGGAGTTTGCTCCTTCATTGTAATGAACCACTCTAGGCGATCCTTCCTCGATCTCTACTGGGATCATTGCTTCTATTACATATGCTAACCGGAAGGGGGATTCCTTCGTGGTGGAATGTGGCGTAGTTCGATATGCCCATAGGACCTGTGGAAGCTCCTCTACCCAAGCTCCCTTTGCATCTTGTAATCTCCGTTTTAACCCGGCCAATATGACTTTGTTGGCAGCTTCGGCCTGTCCATTGGCTTGTGGGTGTTCAACGGAGGTATACTGGTGCTTTATATTCAAGTCGGCTACTAGTTTTCTGAAGCCTGCCTCTGTGAATTGAGTGCCATTGTCTGTGGTTATTGAATATGGAACCCCGAACCTTGTGACAATGTTTCTATATAGGAATTTCCGGCTTCTTTGAGTGGTGGCGTTGGCTAGGGATTCTGCCTCAATCCACTTTGTGAAATAGTCTAACCCTACTATGAGAAATTTAACTTGTCCTGACCCTTGGGGGAAGGGCCGAGAAGATCGAGTCCCCATCTTGCAAACGGCCAAGGTGAAATTACATTGATGAGCTCTTCTGGTGGGGCGATGTGAAAGTTGGCATGTTTCTGAAATGGTGGGCATGTCTTTACAAATTCTGTAGCTTCCTTCTATAGAGTCGGCCAATAAAATCCCGCTCGGAGTACCTTTTTGGCGAGAGCTCGTGCTCCAAGATGATTGCCACAAATGCCATTGTTCATACACTGGGTCGTGCTACCCGACCTGGGATGATTGGCGACAAAGCGACCGACCTCTTCAGGTCAGACTATCCGACTTCTTCTCAAAGAGGTCGGCCAAATCGACAAGAAAGCCCAACAAAGGACCCAAATAGAGGAACACGACCCACATCCAAAGGCAATCCAAGCCTATAAAGATAAAGGCGGTTCCCTTGAAGATAAGCTGACTTCACCCCAAATAAGACAAGATAAGATAAGATAACTAACTTATCTTATCAGAAAGGTCAGCCCACACTACTATAAATACACTGGAGCACCCAGGTATAACTCATACTCTGATTCTACAATAAACCTGCTTAATACCCGTGCTAACTTAAGCATCGGAGTCTCTTGCAGGTACCCCCCACCCTCCGGTGGCCAAGGATCAGCAGTGCAGCAAGTCCAACAAGTCGGACACAACAGCTCCGGCCGTCACCAGCCAGCCGGACACACCATCTCTGACCAGTACAGAAGATCTCATCCGAGATCGACCTCCAGTTTCAGGTAACCCTCAGAACATTGGCGCCATTGCCGGGGACCCTGGAAGTCATCCCAACACCATGGCGGACGGCCATGACAACGACCACGACTCAGATCTAGAGAATAGAACACCGCACAAGAACGTGGACACTACATTGAAGGATGCTCCGGAATCCAACGGAGACAAAAACTCACCAAATCCGGGAGCAATAGAAGCGCTTCAAGATCGCTTAAAGCAACTTGAGAAAGAAACCCAACAACAATGGGAGATCGGAAAGGATCTGCAAAGAGAGGTACGGCGACGTTGAGAATTGGAAGAAAAACTACAGCAATTAGAAGCCGATCTCAAATCGGACCACTCCTGAGGAAAATTCACGCAAAGAACAAGATCCATTCACCAGGGAAATCGTGAAAACCAAAATTCCAAAAGACTTCAAGCTCCCGGATATGATTTTGTATGATGGAACCACAGATCCCAACCATCATCTCAGCAATTTCAGAAGCAGAATGTACCTTACCGACGCCTCAGATGCCGTTCGCTGCAAAGCTTTTCCAACAACTCTCATGAAGACAGCAATCAAATGGTTCGACAATTTACCTCCAAAGTCCATCTCAAACTTTGACGACCTGGCCAAAAAGTTCCTCGCCAAATTCTCCATCCAGAAAGATAAGGCCAAGCACGCCCCCAGTTTACTAGGGATCAAGCAAGGAGAACGGGAGAGTCTCCACAACTACATGGAGAGATTCAACAAAACATGCATGGACATTCAAAGCTTACCAACAGAGGCCGCCATCATGGGACTCATCAACGGCCTACGGGAGGGACCTTTTAGCCAATCTATATCAAAGAAGTACCCTACCTCCTTAGACGAAGTACAGGAGCGAGCAGAAAAATATATCAACATGGAAGAAAACGCTCGGTTGGAAGAAATCTTCAAATCTGGGGTTCCCTACCGAGATAAAGACAAGGAATCCAAAAGGAAAGAAGATCGGCAAGAGGAGAAAATCAAAAAATACCACAATTACACTCCTCTCAAGGTATCCCTAGTTGATGTATACAAAGAAGTCTGCCACACGGAGAAAATACCCCCAGCTCGGCCACTCAAAGGCAAAAGAGGGGGAGGAAATCGGAATAAGTATTGTGAATACCATCGAGTGTGAGGTCACTCCACCAATGAGTGCTTCGATTTAAAGAACATCATAGAAAAGTTGGTGAGGGAAGGAAAACTAGATCGCTTTCTAGCAACCCGAGATGATGATCAAAGAAAGAGACGAAGGGACGCTGATATCAGACGAACCGCGCGATCACCTCGTACACCAGAAAGACACGTCCACATGATACATGGCAGATTCACAGGGGGAGGAATCTCCAAATCATCTCGTAAAAGATATCTCAAAGAAGTATATCATGTCGAAGGAAAGGAGGAAGCACCCGACATCCCTGCAATCACGTTCACTAAAGAGGACGCATCTGGAATCATCTCGGGGACACGACGACCCCATGGTCATTACCATCATACTGGCAAATGCCAATCTCCATCGCACACTAATAGATCAAGGAAGCTCCGCCGACATCTTATTCAAAACGGCTTTCGACAAACTCAGTTTAGAAGACAAGGAGCTTAAGACATACCCGAACAGTCTGTTCGGACTAGGAGATACCCCGGTACAACCATTAGGATACATATCACTACATACAACCTTCGGAAAAGGGAACCAATCCAGGACCCTCAAAATAGACTACATTGTGGTTGACGTAAGTTCAGCCTACAATGCTCTAATAGGTCGGACAACACTCAATCAACTCGGTGCAATAGTCTCGACCCCACATCTATGCATGAAATTTCCAACTACAGAAGGGATAGCTACAATAAAAGTAGATCAAAAGATGGCACGCCGCTGTTATAACAAAAGTCTAAACCTCAGAAGCAGAGGAGAAGAGTTTTATACAATTGAGCTTGGCGGAGTGCAACGACGAGAGGAACTCTGTCCGCAGCCAGAAGGCGAGATAGAGAAGGTTCAGATCGGAGACACCTCGGACAAAACAACTAATATCGGAACAATCCTAAGAGGAGAATCAAAAGAATTACTGACACAATTCTTACGCGATAATGTCGATCTATTCGCATGGAAAGCCGGAGACATGCCAGGTATAGATCCCAAGCTAATGTGCCACAAGTTTGCGGTCTATCCAGGATCTCGGCCGGTGCAGCAGAGATGAAGAAAACTTGGGCCAGAGCGATCCCAAGCTGTGGAAGAGAAGGTACAGGCACTACTGGAGGCAGGATTCATAAGAAAAGTCAGGTATCCACTATGGTTTGCCAACGTCGTCTTGGTGAAAAAATCAAATGGGAAGTGGCGAATGTGTACTGATTACACCGATCTCAACAAAGCCTGCCCAAAAGATCCTTACCCACTCCCAAGTATCGACGCTCTGGTAGATGCTTCCTCCGGATATAGATACCTTTCATTTATGGACGCATACTCGGGATACAACCAAATCCCCATGTATCCACCAGATCAAGAAAAGACCTCGTTTTTAATACCAAAAGCAAATTACAAAGGCTGATGAACAAAGTCTTCTCAGACCACATCGGAAAAGTCATGGAAGTCTATGTGGACGACATGTTGATAAAGACACAAAACAAATACACATTACTGTCTGACCTGACTCAAGTGTTCGACACTATAAGGAGGCACGACATGCGACTCAATCCTGCAAAATGCACCTTTGCGGTAGAAGCAGGCAAATTCCTAGGTTTCATGCTCACACAAAGAGGAATTGAAGCAAACCCAGATAAATGCCAAGACATACTCAACATGAAGAGCCCCACCTGTGTCAAAGAAGTGCAGCAACTCAACGGGAGATTGGTCGCCCTATCCAGATTCTTAGCAGGGGCAGCGATAAGATCTCTCCCCTTCTATGCTACGTTAAGAAAGGGAAAGCAGTTCGAATGGACGACAGAATGTCAACAAGCCTTCCAAGACTTCAAAGAGTTCTTAGGACGATCGCCTATCTTATCTCGACCACGAGAAGGAGAACCGCTCATATTATATCTCGCAGTAGGAAGCCGGGCAATAGCCTCAGCACTAGTTAGAGAAGACGAAAGTGGGCAATAACCCGTCTACTTCATTAGCAAAGCGCTACAGGGATCCGAGTTGAACTACCAGAAGATAGAAAAGTTTGCCTATGCTCTCATCCTAACATCTCGACGACTTCGCCCGTTCCTCTAGGCTCACACCGTTAAGGTTCGAACTAACCAGCCCATAAAAGGAATACTACAAAAAACGGATTTAGCAGGCAAAATTTTACAATGGGCAGTCGAGTTATCAGAATTCGACCTCCAATAATAAGCTCGGACGGCCATTAAATCATAGCATCTGGTCGATTTTATCGCAGAATTCACAGACGCCTTGGAAACCCCACAGAATGGAATCTCTACGTGGACGGTTCTTCAAATAAGACTGGAAGCGGCGCAGGCGTGATAATAGAAAGCAACCAAGGAACCCAAGTTGAGCTCTCCCTCAAGTTCGGGTTCCCGGCCTCAAACAACCAGGCAGAATATGAAGCATTATTAGCCGGTTTGAAGCTGGCTATAGAGGTTGGAGCTCAAAAACTCAACATTTACAGCGATTCACAAGTAGTCACCTCGCAGATAACAGGGAGCTATCAAGCCAAAGATCCCACCATGAAAAAGTATTTGGATAAAACCAAAGAACAGCTCGGACAACTCGGGGAATATAAGATCTGCCATATACCCCGCGAACAAAACACCCAAGCTGACGCACTCTCAAAACTAGCCACTACCAAACCAAGGGGCAACAATAAAAGCCTCATCCAGGAAATGCTACAAAACCCATCAATTTCGGAAGAGAAAATCCTAGCCATAACAAGTCAGGACCAAGGATGGATGACCCCCATAATTAACTACCTCAAAGCAGAGACGCTCCCCACGAAGGAAAAAGAGGCGAAAAGATTAAAAAGGGAGGCACATTACTACACTATTATAAACAACATCCTGTACAAAAGAGGGATCTCAATACCACTACTAAAATGTAAGCCGACCAACAACACGAAGGAAGTGCTAGAAGTAGTACACGGCGGCGTGTGCGGCAACCATCTCGGAGCACGAGCTCTCGCTAAAAAAGTACTCCGAGCGGGATTTTATTGGCCAACCCTACAGAAAGAAGCTATAGAATTTGTAAAGACATGTCCACCATATCAGAAACATGCCAACTTTCACATCGCCCCGCCACAAGAGCTCATCAGTGTAACCTCGCCCTGGCCATTTGCAAAATGGGGACTTGATCTTCTCGGACCCTTTCCCCAAGGATCAGGACAAGTAAAATTCCTCATAGTCAGAGTAGACTATTTTACAAAATGGATTGAGGCAGAGCCCCTAGCCAATGCCAACGCTCAAATAAGCCGGAAATTCCTATACAGGAACATTGTCATGAGGTTCGGGGTTCCATACTCCATCACCACAGACAATGGCACTCAATTCACAGACGCAGGCTTCAGGAGACTAGTAGCCGACTTGAATATAAAGCACCAGTTCACCTCCGTCGAACACTCTCAAGGCAATGGACAGGCCGAAGCTGCCAATAAAGTCACATTGGCTGGGTTAAAACGGAGACTACAAGATGCAAAGGGAGCTTCGGCCGAAGAACTTCCGTAAGTCCTATGGGCATATCGAACAACGCCACACTCCACGACAAATGAATCACCCTTTCGACTAGCATACGGAGTGGAGGCAATGATCCCAGTAGAGATCGAGGAAGGGTCACCCAGAGTAGTCCACTACAATGAAAAGGCCAACTCTCAACTTCAGAAGGAAGAACTCGACCTACTACCTGAAATCCAGGAAAGAGCTCGGATCAGGGAAGAAGCACTAAAACGTCGAATGGCTTCCAGATATAATCAAAAGGTAGTGCCAAGAAGTTTCACGGAGAATGATCTCGTCCTAATCCAAAATGATATTGGAACAACTCGACCAGGAGAAGGAAAGTTGGCAGCAAACTGGAAAGGAACCTACCGAGTTGTAAAAGTACTTGGGAAGGGCTACTACAGAGTGTCCGAACTCGATGGACGAGAGCTTCCCAGATCATGGCATGCCTGCAACCTAAGAAGGTACTACAGCTAGAAAAGTAAAAGATCTCACTATTGGATACACTCTTTTTCCTGAAAAAGATTTTTTAATGAGGCACCAAGTTGAGACTCAAACACTATTCGACATAAAGGGATGAAAAATTCCCACATGTACATATTTGCACTTTCCTTTGAATAAAATATATATTTTAGATATTCTACAAGATTTCAAGACGCATTAATCTGAAGCATTCATCGTCTGATTATAAAGCAACAGATCGGCAGAAAGTGAAAAATAATTTCACTGCACGATCACGATAAAGATAACCGTCCGATAAAGGTGAAAACGCGATTCACCCAAAAGACGATCTAGAGATGACAACCACTTTCTACAAATCGGCAAAGATGAACACAAAATAATGTAAGAAGTTATCGAAAGTGATCTAAAAAAGAACCTGACGAGGTCTTACGGATTGCTAAAATAATAACTTAAAGACTGGCCGACGTTAAGAAGTTGGACCAAGTTAACCCAAGTTATAAGTAAACCCTGGAAAGAGGTTTGGCCAACCCTATTAAAGAGGATTACTTTAACTTAGAAGGGCCCGACATAACAAAGTCAGCCCAAAATGAAAAAGTTATACAAGTAGTCCCTAAAAGAGACCTGACAAAGGTCCAAAAAAGAGGACTACATAAATAACTTAAAGGAGACCGACATAACGAAGTCGGACTCCTACTACTAAGAAGTTATAAAAGTAATCCCTGAAAGAGACCTGACAAAGGTCCAAAAAAGAGGACTATAAAAATAACTTAAAGGAGACCGACATAACGAAGTCGGACTCCTACTACTAAGAAGTTACAAAAGTAATCCTTGAAAGAGACCTGACAAAGGTCCAAAAAAGAGGACTATATAAATAACTTAAAGGAGACCGACATAACGAAGTCGGACTCCTACTACTAAGAAGTTATAAAAGTAATCCCTGAAAGAGATCTGACAAAGATCCAAGAAAGAGGATTACAGAAATAACTTAAAGGAGACCGACATAACGAAGTCGGACTCCTGCTACTAAAAAGTTATAAAAGCAATCCCTGAAAGAGATCTAACAAAGATCCAAGAAAGAGGATTACAAAAATAACTTAGAAAAGGACGACGTAAAGAAGTCGCCCTACTACAAAGCAAGTTACAAAGGTAACCCCTGAGAAAGACGAGACAGAGGACTACCAAAACAACTTGGAGGACCAACTTGAAGAAATCGGTTATAAATCATCAGAAATATAAGCAAGAGCGAGAAAACCGAAAAACAAGTCGGACCCACATAGCCATAACCTCAAAAGATCCAAGTTACAAACAATAAAGCAAATCCGAAGAGGACGAGCGGCAGGGTTCCAACATTCTCAGAAAACAAAAAGATACCATGTTAAGTGCAAAAGCATGATATAATCTACAAAGTTATAAAGCTTCAGAGGCCACCAAAATCTACCTCAAAATCTGGAAAGTTACTTTTGTTTGTCAAAACAAAAAGTTGCTAGGCAAGCAACGAGAAAGTACCAGCAGTTGACAAAACATAAAGAGTTTAAAAAGCCCACAAGCCGGGCCAACTACGTAAATATCTAGAATAAATGGGCTAAGGGTCAGAAGACTTTTTAGCAGCATTAGTCCGAGGAGACGGAGGGCGAGTCTGGAGAGGAACAGCATCTACAGTACCATCATCCCGGTTTAAGATCTGACAGTCAAGATCAGAAGCGGGAGGGCCGACCTCAGCAGGAACAGCAGGAGTTGACACCTTTGCAGAGGACACAGGGGGAGGATCAACATCATCATCATCCTCGTCATCAGGGACAATCTTGCCATCCCTGACAACGTTATCTAGGCTAAAGAGGGTCAGGTCGGCCTCGGGAGAAATAACCCGAACTTGTTCCTTCAGGTTCTCATAGGCAGCAATTACACTACCAACAAGATGACCTTGGAGTTCGGAGTAATTAGCTCGGGCATTCTCCAACTCCTCCCTCAGGCGCAACACCTCCCGGTAAGATGTCACATTACTATCCTTATGTCTCATAGCCGTGTCCTCGGCCAGCCTCACAGAAGCCGCCAGAGAGATGGAACTCGCCTTCTCATTCTCCAAATCTTTTTCCAACTTGGCCATCTTCACTTCAAGTTCCTCCTTCAAGCCTTTCATCCGATCAAACTCCTGTTTGGCCTCCTCCATAAAAGCTTTAGTGGCATGGAGAGGAAGACTTTGAGCAGTTCGATATAGGGCCGCTCCCATGTGTGCCATCTTGATACTACTCCGAGTTATATAATCAAAATGATGAAGAAGCGACACATCGTCCATAGGGAGGACACCATAAGGGCCGATTTGTTGATCTACAAACTCGACCGCATCAAAGTTAGGAGCATCAAGGTTGAAAGGCTCAATTGTTTTTTGCTTCTTACTAGGAGGGGCACCAGAAGCTGCAGCAGAAGATTGTGGAGGATCGACCAGACGAACCCGAGGAATAGGAATTGCTTTCGTCGGTCCGGGAGAACTCGGCACAGGAGGCATCACTGGAACCTGAGAAGACCCCTCTCCGGCCGCCTTGGCCGAGATGTTTAGAGTAGCAGTTGCCTTCTTCGCCTTCTTGTAGGCCTTCATAGAATAATTATTTTTTGACATCTCTGAAAATACAAAATCAACCACAAAAGACAAGTTACAACATAGGAGAAGAAAAGCTCAGAAGCAAGTATAAAAACAAGTCAGACAGTACCCAAAGCAGTTCGAACCAAAGATAGATCACTCAAGAATCTCTTCGTATCCAAATGGGGAGGTTTCTCCCACAAATCTTCAAGAACAACTACAAAGGCCCGCTCAACCCCATTAAGCATCTCCCATGTATAACGTGGCACTCTCACATTCTTTTGCCACTCTAGAGGAAAAGCGGGCTCATCATTTTCATCAAGAAAAAAGGGGCGGACCCCCTCAACAGCACAAACTCAGAAGACATAGTTCTTAAAATCTTTAAACGACTCATCATACATGGCAAAAACCTCATGCCCCTGGGCCGATCTGAAAGAGACCCAGGAAGCTTTCTTTTTGGACGAACCTCCGGGCTTGGCCGAGATGAAAAGATAAAGGAAAAGAGTTTCAGAAGGTGTTATGCCTAACTCTTGGCAAAGCAGTTGAAATATTTTGATAAAACACCAGAAATTCAGGTGAAGCTGGGACGGAGCAATGTTACATGACCACAACAGGTCAGTTTCAAAAGCAGTAAAAGGAAAAGTAACGTTTAATTGGTTGAAGAAGTATTCATAAGCATAGAAGAAGGGACGCTCTCCCTCGATGGAAGTCGGAAAATAAACTCTCTCATCAGAATCAGGGGCAACAAGCTCATAATCCCCCTCACGGGCACTGTTACCACAAATCCTATGGCGCTTCCTCAGCTCTATGCAAAATTCGGCATCCACAACAGAAACACACAACAAGACAAGGGAGTCCAGCTAATCGAACATCCCCTCGGGAACTCTGGAAGACATCTCTACAATGTTATTGCGAGAAGACATGAGGCCAACTAATCCTACAAGTAAGAAAAGAAGATGGGATTACTAAAAACATCTCGGACAAGGGAGAAAACAACTCAATACGATACAGGCGAACACATAGAAAAGGAAAACCCCAAGACTCAAACCAAAGTCCTGGGGCATCCTTTGGAGGCAATAATAAAGCAAGGTTCCTAGTAAAAATCTGCTTCTCGCACCCCAGCACCTCTCAAAACAAGAAAAGAAGGCTTCAAACAGCAAGCATTTTCCATCAGATTAAAACACAAAAGTCTTCAAAAACATTGCCTTTCAGTCTAAGCCAGCAAAAACCATCCCCAAACATCAAGCACGCCAAACAGAAACCATTAAAGATACAACCTTTTTCAGAATCAGACAAAAGCAACCGTCAAATAAAGCAAGGAACAGATGCGGATAGCGGTACCAGAATAGAAACAACAAGGAATATGCAAAGCCTTAAAAGCATCAAGCAAAAAACAAAAAGGATCATGCAGAAGGTGGAGAAACCCCCAGAAAGCACATTTCAACAACAATAAGGCACGATGGAAACAGAAAGATCCAAACTTTCTCTAAAGGAAAATCAAAATCAAAACCTCACCACAAAAACAAAGAGAAAGCACGAAATGGGACTAACCTGGAGACGAAAGAAGCTTCGAGGAAGAAAAATGGAGGCGCAAAAATAAAAGCTGCCCAGAAAATCAGCAAACAAACACCACAACACAAGAAAGCAAAAAGTGCAAATGAAAAATAGAGAGCGAAGAGAGCGGAGAAAAGAAGTTACAAAAAGGGCGAAGGAGAGAAACCGTTTCTGGGTTTTCAAAATCAAAATAAAGAGCCAAAGGGAAACGGGGCAATTAAAGTTAAAATTAATGAAAAACATTAAACCCTTGCACGTTCCCGAAGCGACCGATATAAAAGCGCGTGCATTTAGAGGAAAAACGTTCTACATTAAAAAGCTTCTACAAAGAAAGCAACAAAACGCTTGAGTTCGGCTTCAAAGGACCAAAGTCAAAGACTCGACCTCGACAAAAGACCGAGCTCAAGCAGGGGCACTGTTCATACCCTGGGTCGCGCTACCCGACCTGGGATGATTGGCGACAAAGCGACCGACCTCTTCAAGTCAGGCTATCCGACCTTTTCTAAAAGAGGTCGGCCAAATCGACAAGAAAGCCCAACAAAGGGCCCAAATAGAGGAACACGACCCACATCCAAAGGCAATCCAAGCCTATAAAGATAAAGGCGGTTCCCTTGAAGATAAGCTGACTTCACCCCAAATAAGATAAGATAAGATAAGATAACTAACTTATCTTATCAGAAAGGTCAGCCCACACTACTATAAATACACTGGAGCACCCATGTATAACTCATACTCTGATTCTACAATAAACCTGCTTAATACCCGTGCTAACTTAAGCATCGGAGTCTCTTGCAGGTACCCCCCACCCTCCGGTGGCCAAGGATCAGCAGTGCAGCAAGTCCAACAAGTCGGACACAACAGCTCCGGCCGTCACCAGCCAGCCGGACACACCATCTCCGACCAGTACAGAAGATCTCATCCGAGATTGACCTCCAGTTTCAGGTAACCCTCGGAACAGCCGCCGTGTACTTCTTCTAGCACTTCCTTTGTGTTGGAGGTCGGCACGCATTTTAGTAATGGTATTGAGATCCCTCTTTTGTACAGGATGTTGTCTATGATGGTGTAGTATTGTGCCTCCTTTTTTAACCTCTTTGCCTCCTTTTCTTTTGTGGGGAGTGTTCCTGCTTTGAGGTAGTTGATTATGGGGGTCATCCATCCTTGGTCCTGACTTGTTATGGCTAGGACTTTTTCCTCTTCCGAGATTGACGGGTTTTGTAATATTTCCTGGATGAGGCTTCTATTGTTGCCCCCTGGTTTGGTGCTGGCTAGTTTCGAGAGTGCGTCAGCTCGGGCATTTTGTTCGTGAGGTATGTGGCAGATCTTATATTCCCCGAGTTGTCCGAGCTATTCCTTGGTTTTATCCAAATACTTTTTCATGGTGGGATCTTTGGCTTGATAGCTCCCTGTTATTTGTGATGTGACCACTTGTGAATTGCTGTAAATCATGAGTTTTTGAGCTCCAACCTCTTTAGCCAGCTTCAAACCAGCTAATAATGCTTCATATTCCGCCTGGTTATTTGAGGCCGGAAACCCAAACTTGAGAGAGAGCTCAACTTGGGTTCCTTGGTTGCTTTCTATTATCACGCCTGCGCCGCTTCCAGTTTTATTTGAAGAACTGTCCACGTAGAGATTCCATTCTGTGGGGGTTTCCAAGGCATCTGTGAATTCTGCGATAAAGTCGGCCAGATACTGTGATTTAATGGTTGTTCGAGCTTCATATTGGAGGTCGAATTCTGATAACTCGACTGCCCATTGTAAAATTCTACCTGCTAAATCTATTTTCTGCAATATTCCTTTTAGAATGACCCTGGAAGTATGGGCGAAGTCGTCGAGATGTTAGAATGAGAGTATAGGCAAACTTTTCTATTTTCTGGTAGTTCAGCTCGGATCCCTGTAGTGCTTTGCTAATAAAGTAGACGGGTTGTTGCCCACTTTCGTCTTCTCTGACTAGTGCTGAGGCTATCGCCCGGCTTCCTACCGTGAGATATAATATGAGCGGTTCTCCTTCTCGTGGCCGAGATAGGATAGGCGGTCGTCCTAAGAATTCCTTGAAGTCTTGGAAGGCTTGTTCACATTCTGTCGTCCATTCGAACTGCTTTCCCTTCCTTAAAGTAGCATAGAAGGGGAGTGATCTTATCGCTGCTCCTGCTAAGAATCTGGATAGGGCGGCCAACCTCCCGTTGAGTTGCTGTACTTCTTTGACACAGGTGGGGATCTTCATGTTGAGTATGGCTTGACATTTATCCGGGTTTGCTTCAATTCCTCTTTGTGTGAGCATGAAACCTAAGAATTTGCCTGCTTCTACTGCAAAGGTGCATTTTGCGGGATTGAGTCGCATGTCGTGCTTTCTTATAGTGTCGAACACTTGAGCCAGGTCGGACAATAACGTATCTTCGCTTTATGTCTTTATCAACATGTCGTCCACATAGACTTCGATGATTTTTCCGATGTGATCTGAGAAGACCTTATTCATTAGCCTTTGATAAGTAGCTCCCGCGTTCTTGAGACCGAAAGGCATCACGATGTAGTAGTAATTTGCTTTCGGCGTTAAAAACGAGGTCTTTTCTTGATCTGGTGGATACATGGGAATTTGGTTGTATCCCGAGTATGCGTCCATAAACGAGAGGTATCTATATCCGGAGGAAGCATCTACCAGAGCGTCGATACTTGGGAGTGGGTAAGGATCTTTTGGGCAGGCTTTGTTTAGATCGGTGTAATCGGTACACATTCGCCACTTCCCAATTGATTTCTTCACCTAGACGACGTTGGCTAGCCATAGTGGATACTTGACTTCTCTTATGAATCCTGCCTCCAGTAGTGCTTGTACCTGCTCTTCCATAGCTTGGGATCGCTCTGGCCCAAGTTTTCCTCGTCTCTGCTGCACCGGCCGAGATCCTGGATAGACCGCCAAGTTGTGGCACATTATCTTGGGGTCTGTGCCTGGCATGTCTGCGGCATTCCATGCGAAGAGATCGACATTGTCGCATAAGAATTGTATCAGTAATTCTTTTGAGTCTCCTCTTAGGATCGTTCCTATATTAGTTGTTTTGTCCGAGGTGTCTCTGATCTGAACCTTCTCTATCTCGCCTTTTGGCTGCAGACGGAGTTCTTCTCGTTGCTGAACTCCGCCAAGCTCAATTGTATGAAACTCTTTTCCTCTGCCTCTGAGGTTTATACTTTCGTTATAACAGCGGCGCGCCATCTTTTGATCTGCTTTTATTGTAGCTATCCCTTCTGTAGTTAGGAATTTCATGCATAGATGCGGGGTCGAGACTATTGCGCCAAGTTGATTTAGTGTGGTCCGACCTATTAGGGCATTGTAGGCTGAACTTACGTCGACCACAATGTAGTCTATCTTGAGCGTCTTGGACTGGTTCCCTTTTCCGAATGTTGTGTGCAGTGATACGTATCCCAGTGGTTGTACTGGGGTATCTCCCAGCCCGAACAAGCTGTTTGGGTATGCCTTAAGCTCCCTTTCTTCCAAGCCGAGCTTGTCGAAGGCAGTTTTGAATAAGATGTCGGCGGAGCTTCCTTGGTCTATTAATGTGCGATGTAGATTGGCGTTTTCCAGTATGATAGTGATGACCATGGGATCATCGTGTCCCGGGATGATGCCGGATGCGTCCTCTTTAGTGAATGTTATCGCAGGGATGTCGGGTGCTTCCTCCTTTCCCTCGACATGATATACTTCTTTGAGATATCTTTTGCGAGATGATTTGGAGATCCTACCTCCTGCGAATCTGCTGTGTATCATGTGGACGTGTCTCTCTGGTGTCTAAGGTGATCGTTCAGTTCGTCCGGCATCTTCGTCCCTTCGTCTCTTTCTTTGGTCATCATCTCGGGTGGCCAGAAATCGATATAATTTTCCTTCTCTCACCAATTTTTCTATGATATTTTTTAAGTCGAAGAACTCGTTGGTGGAGTGCCCTCGGACTCGATGGTATTCACAGTATTCCTTCCGGTTTCCTCCTTCTTTTTTGCCTTTGAATGGCCGCGCTGGGGGGATTTTCTCTGTATGGCAGACTTCTTTATATACGTCAACCAGGGATGCCCTGAGAGGAGTGTAATTATGGTATTTTTTTATTTTCTCCCCTTGTCGATCTTCTTTTCTTTTGGATTCCTTGTCTTTATCTCGGTAGGGGGTCCCAGATTTTGAGGCTTCTCCCAACCGAGCGTTTTCTTCCATGTTGATATATTTTTCTGCTCGCTCTTGCACATCGTCTAAGGAGGTAGGGTACTTCTTTTATATAGATTGGCAGACTACTTTGTATGTCCATGCATGTTTTGTTGAATCTTTCCATGTAGTTGCGGAGGCTTTCCCGATCTCCTTGCTAGATCCCTAGTAAACTGGGGGCGTGCTTGGCCTTATCTTTCTGGATAGAGAATTTGGCCAGGAACTTTTTGGCCAGGTCGTCAAAGTTTGAGATGGGCTTGGGAGGTAAGTTGTCGAACCATCTGATTGCTATCTTTGTGAGAGTTGTTGGAAAGGCTTTGCAGCGAACGGCATCTGGAGCGTCGGTGAGGTACATTTTGCTTCTGAAGTTGCTGAGATGATGGTTGGGATCTGTGGTGCCATCATACAAAGTCATATCCGGAAGTTTGAAGTCTTTAGGGATTTTAGTCTTCATGATTTCCCTAGTGAATGGATCTTGATCCTTGCGAGAGTTGTCCTCAAGAGTGGTCCGGGTATCCTTTGCTTTGAGATCGGCTTCAAGTTGTAGGAGTTTGTCTTCCAGTTCTCGACGTTGCCGTACCTCTCTTTGAAGATCCTTCCCAACCTCTCGTTGTTGTTAGGTTTCTTTTTCGAGTTGCTTTAAGCGATCTTGAAGTGCTTCTATTACCCCGGGATTTGATGAGTTTTTGTCCCCGTTGGATTCCGGAGCATCCTTCAGGGTAGTGTCCGCGTTCTTGTGCGGCGTTCTGTTTTCTAGATCTGAATCGTGGTCGTTGTCATGGCCGTCCGCCATGGTATTGGGATGACTTCCAGGTTCCCCGGCAACGGCGCCAATGTTCCGAGGGTTACCTGAAACTGTAGGTCGATCTCGGACGAGATCTTCTATACTGGTCGGAGATGACGTGTTCGGCTGGTGGGTGACGGCCGGAGCTGTCGTGTCCGACTTGTTGGACTTGCTGCACTGCTGATCCTTGGTCACCGGAGGGTGGGGGGTACCTGCAAGAGACTCCGATGCTTAAGTTAGCATGGGTATTAAACAGGTTTATTGTAGAATCAGAGTATGAGTTATACCTAGGTGCTCCAGTGTATTTATAATGGTGTGGAGTGACCTTTTTAGATAAGATAAGTTAGTTATATTATCTTATCTTATCTTTATCTTTGGGTGAGGTCAGCGTATCTTCAACGGAACCGCCCTTATCTCTATAGGCTTGGACTACCTTTGGATTGGGCTGTGTTCCTTTGTTTGGGCCTTCTTGGGCCTTCCTGTCGATTTGGCCGAGCTCTTTTTGAGAAGAGGTCGGATAGTCTGACCTGAAGAGGTCGGTCGCTTTGTCGCCGATCATCCCGGGTCGGATAGCTCGACCCAGGGTATGAACAGATAGTAATCTCAATTACCTATGTCTGGCCAAGAGTTCTTTCATTTATTTTATTAGTTATTGTCATTTACTTTTTTGTTATTTACTTTATTGCATTTTTTTGTGAGATGACCCAAGGTTTAAATACTTCGGTTAAATTTTTATTGGGGTTTGTACTTCTGAAAATCAAATTTTGATTGAGGATTGTTTGTTGGTTTAGAACTATACTTGCAACGAGATTTCATTTGTGAAATTCTATACCCAAACAAAACAAATTCCTTTCAATCAAAGGTCTTTTGTGATTTTTTCCTCCATGAGTTCCACATGACCATATGGTGAGACCTTAGTGATTGTGAAAAGTCCTGACCATCTTGATTTTAACTTTCTTTGAAAGAATTTGAGTCTTGAGTTATAGAGGAGGACTCTTTGTCCTTCTGCAAAGTTCCTTTGTGCTAGCCTTTGATCATGCCATTTCTTTGTTTTCTCTTTGTAAATCTTAGCATTTTCACAAGCTTGAGTCCTAAATTCCTCCAGTTCATTCAGTTGTAGTTTTCTTCTTTCACCAGTAGCTTGATTATCAAAATTTAGCACCTTAAGAGCCCAGAATGCTCTATGCTCAAGTTCTACATGTAAATGGCAAGCCTTTTCATACACCAATTGATATGGAGATATACCAATTGGTGTTTTGGAAGCTATCCTATAAGCCCATAGAGTATCATCCAATTTCTTTGAACAATCTTTTCTTGAAGCTCTAACAGTTTTCTCAAGAATCCTCTTGAGTTCCATGTTTAATATCTCTGCTTGTCTATTATTTTGTGGGTGATAAGGTGTAGCTATCCTATGCTTGACTCCATATTTGAGGAGGAGAGTCTCTAGTTGTTTATTGCAAAAGTGACTCCCTCCATCACTTATGTTCTTCCTCAAGAAGTTGAATACCACTTTGTTGTCATTGGTTGAAGTTGCAATAGCCTCTACCCACTTGGATACATAGTCCACTGCTACTAATATATAGCTATTTAACTATGAGGTTGGGAATGGTCCTATAAAATCAATTCTGCATACGTCAAATAGCTCTAATTCCATGATAAACCTCTGTGGCATTTCATTCTTCTTGGGTAGGTTTCCAGCTCTCTGGCACTCATTGCACCTCTTAACCAACTCTCTTGCATCTTTGAAAATGGTAAGACAGAAATATCCACATTGTAGCACCTTTGCTGCAGTCCTTTCTCCCCCAAAGTGTCCTCCGTAGGTGGATCCATGACAATGCCAAAGGACTTCATGTCCTTCTTCATGTGAGATGCACCTTCTTAGTATTCCATCAGAACATCTTTTAAAAAGGTATGGTTCATCCCATATGAAGTATTTGGAATCATTGATGAGCTTTCTTCCTGGGTGCTTGTTGATATTAGGTGGTAGCTCTCCAATGGCTTTGAAGTTGGCAATGTCCACAAACCATGGTGCTTCTTGGAGCATCATCAATTGTTCATCCGGAAAGTTTTCATTTACACTAGGTGTGTAAGCTTCATTGTCCACAAATGAAATCCTTGGCTTGGACTCTTGCTTAGTTAGCAAGTATTTAAGTACTGCATGGTCAGTAAAGACAACTACTTTAGAACCAATAAAGTATGATCTGAATTTATCAAAAGCAAAGACAATAGATAAGAGTTCTTTTTCTGTGGTGGTGTAGTTCTTTTGTGCTTCATTGAGGACTTTATTGGCATAGTATATGACATGCACTAACTTGTCTCTCCTCTGTCCCAATACAGCACCAATAGCAAAATCTGACTCATCACACATCAACTCAAAGGGTAATTCCCAAATTGATGGTGCTATAATGGGTGCAGAGGAGAGCTTACTCTTAAGCTCTTCAAAAGCCAGCATGCATTCTCTATCAAATATAAATGGTACATTAGAGACAAGCAAGTTACTCAATAGTTTAGCAATTTTTGAAAAGTCTCTAATGAACCTTCTATAGAAGTCAGCATATCCCAAAAAGCTCCTAAATGCTTTCACATTGCAAGGTGGGGGTAATTTTTCAATCACCTCCACCTTAGCTCTATCCACTTCTATGCCTTTGTTAGAGATTTTGTGGCCAAAGACTATCCCTTCAGTTACCATAAAATGGCACTTCTCCCAATTTAAAACCAGGTTAGTCTCTTGGCATCTTGGTGCACGAAATTGTGATCTCCAGGCTCGAACAAATCCTGGTAATGGCTCCAAAGCTTGGTGCTCTGATCTTAATTCATAATTGTCACAACTTCGATACAACTAACCAGCAAGTGCACTAGGTCGTCCAAGTAATACCTTACGTGAGTAAGGGTCAAATCCCACGGAGATTGTTGGTATGAAGCAAGCTATGGTCACCTTGTAAATCTCAGTCAGGAAGATATAAAGTGATAATGGTGTTTTCGAATATTAATTAATAAAATAGGGATAGAGACACTTATGTAATCATTGATAGGAATTTCAGATAAGTGAATGGAGATGCTTTCGTTCCTCTGAACCTCTGCTTTCCTGCTATCTTCATCCAGTCAGTTTTACTCCTTTCCATGGCTGGCTTTATGTGATACATCACCACTGTCAATGGCTACTTTCGGTCATCTCTCGGGAAAATGATCCAATGCCCTGTCACGGCATGGCTAATCGTTTGGAGGCATCACCCTTGCCAATGGCTTCATCTTATCCTCTCAGTGAATAATATGCTCACGCACCCTGTCACGGCACGGCTATTCATCTGTCAGTTCTCGATCATGCTGGAATAGGATTTACTATCCTTTTGCGTCTGTCACTAACGCCCTGCAATCGCGAGTTAGGAGCTCGTCACAGTCATTCAATCATTGAATCCTACTCGGAATACCACAGACAAGGTTTAGACTTTCCGGATTCTCTTGAATGCCGCCATCATTCTAGCTTACGCCACGAAGATTCTGGTTAGGAGATCTAAGAGATATTCATTCTAGCTCAATTCATGTAGAACAGAAGTGTTTGTCAGGCACGCGTTCATAAGGGAGAAGGATGATGAGCGTCACACATAATCATCACCTTCATCACGTTCTTGGGTACGAATGGATACCTTAGAAGCGAAATAAGATGAATTGAATAGAAAACAGTAGTACTTTGCATTAATCTATGAGGAACAGCAGAGCTCCACACCTTAATCTATGGAGTGTAGAAACTCTACCGTTAAAAATACATAAGTGAAGGTCCAGGCATGGCCGAGATGGCCAGCCCCCTAAAACGTGATCAAAGGATCATAAGGTAATCCAAAGATGGTCTAAAAGACAATAGTAAGAGGTCCTATTTATAATAAACTAGTCACTAGGGTTTACATGAGTAAGTAATTGATGCATAAATCCACTTCCGGGGCCCACTTGGTGTGTGCTTGGGCTGGGCTTTAAGTGTTGCACGTGCAGAGGTCCTCCTTGGAGTTGAACGCCAGTTTTAGTGCCAGTTTGGGCGTTCAACTCTGGTTTTGGCTCCTTTTCTGGCGCTGGACGCCAGATTTAGGTAGAAAGCTGGCGTTGAACGCCAGTTTACGTCGTCTATTCTTGGCCAAAGTATGGACTATTATATATTGCTGGAAAGCCCTGGATGTCTACTTTCCAACGCAATTGGAAGCGCGCAATTTCGAGTTCTTTGGCTTCAAAAAATCCACTTCTAGTGCAGGGAGGTCAGAATCCAACAGCATCAGCAGTCCTTTTTCATCCTCTGAATCTGATTTCTGCTCAAGTCCCTCAATTTCAGCCAGAAAATACCTGAAATCACAGAAAAACATACAAACTCATAGTAAAGTCCAGAAATGTGAATTTAACATAAAAACTAATGAAAACATCCCTAAAAGTGACTAGATCCTACTAAAAACATACTAAAAACAATGTCAAAAAGCGTATAAATTATCCGCTCATCACAACACCAAACTTAAAGTGTTGCTTGTCCCCAAGCAACTGAAAATCAAATAGGATAAAAAGAAGAGAGTATACTATAAATTCCAAACTATCAATGAAACATGGCTCCAATCATATGAGCGGGACTTATAGCTTTTTGCCTCTTGAATAGTTTTGGCATCTCACTTTATCCATTGAGGTTCAGAATGATTAGCATCTATAGGAACTTCAGATTTCGAATAGTGTTATTGACTCTCCTAGTTCAGTATGATGATTCTTGAACACAGCTTCTTTATGAGTCTTGGCCGTGGCCCTAAGCACTTTGTTTTCTAGTATTACCACCGGATACATAAATGCCACAGACACATAATTGGGTGAACCTTTTCAGATTGTGACTCAGCTTTGCTAGAGTCCCCAATTAGAGGTGTCCAGGGTTCTTAAGCACACTCTTTGTTTTTGCTTTGGACCTTGACTTTAACCGCTCAGTCTCAAGTTTTCACTTGACACTTACACGCCACAAGCACATGGTTAGGGACAGCTTGGTTTAGCCGCTTAGACCAGGATTTTATTCCTTTAGGCCCTCCTATCCATTGATGCTCAAAGCCTTGGGATCCTTTTTATTTGCCCTTGCCTTTTGGTTTTAAGGGTTATTGGCTTTTTCTGCTTGCTTTTTCTTTTTCTCTTTTTTTTTTTTTTTCTGCAAGCTTTGTTCTTTGCTGCTTTTTCTTGCTTCAAGAATCATTTTTATGATTTTTCAGATTATCAAATAACATGTCTCCTAGTCATCATTCTTTCAAGAGCCAACATATTTAACATTCTTAAACAACAACTTCAAAAGACATATGCACTGTTCAAGCATACATTCAGAAAACAAGAAGCATTGTCACCACATCAATATAATTAAACTAAGTTCAAGGATAAATTCGAAACTCATGTACTTCTTGTTCTTTTGAATTAAAACATTTTTCATTTAAGAGAGGTGATGGATTCATAGGACATTTATATCTTTAAGACAAAGTTACTAACTACTAATGATCATGTAATGAAGGCACAAACATAGATAAGCACATAATACAGAAAACGAAAAACAGAGAAAGCAAGAACAAGGAATGAATCCACCTTAGTGATGGTGGCGTTTCCTTCTTGAGGAACCAATGATGTCCTTGAGATCTTCTATGTCTCTTCCTTGTCTTTGTTGCTCCTCCCTCATTGCTTTTTGATCTTCTCTTATTTCATGAAGCATGATGGAGTGCTCTTGATGTTCCACCCTTAGTTGTCCCATATTGGAACTCAATTCTCCTAGGGAGGTGTTGATTTGCTCCCAATAATTTTGTGGAGGAAAGTGCATTTGAGGCATCTCCGGGATCTCATGGAAATGAGCTTCTTGCGCCTCTTGAGCTCCATGATTGGGCTCTCTTGCTTGCTCCATCTTTTTCTTAGTGATGGGCTTGTCCTCTTTAATGAGGATATCTCCCTCTATGTCAATTCTAGATGAATTGCATAGGTGGCAAATGAGGTGAGGAAAGGCTAACCTTGCCATGGTGGAGGACTTGTCAGCCACCTTGTAGAGTTCTTGAGGTATAATCTCATGAACGTCCACCTCTTCTCCAATCATGATGCTATGGATCATGATGGCCCGGTCTATAGTGACTTCAGACCGGTTGCTAGTGGGAATGATTGAGCATTGAATAAACTCCAACCATCCTCTAGCTATAGGCTTGAGGTCCAATCTTCTTAGTTGAACCGACTTGCCTTTGGAGTCAATCTTCCATTGAGCTCCTTCTACACATATGTCCATAAGGACTTGGTCCAACCTTTGATCAAAGTTGACTCTCCTTGTGTAGGGGCGTGCGTTCTCTTCCATGTATGGCAAGTTGAACGCCAACCTCACATTCTCCGGACTAAAATCTAAGTATTTCCCCCGAACCATTGTAACATAGTTCTTTGGATCCGGGTTCTTACTTTGATCATGGTTTTTGGTGATACATACATTGGCATAGAACTCTTGAACCATTAGGATGCCGACTTGTTGGATGGGATTTGTTAGAACTTCCCAACCTCTTCTTTGAAGTGGTCTTGATGGGCTTTGGAGATGAACCTTTCCATCTCCCATGACTCGGATGTGGAAGCTTTTGTCTTCCCTTTCCCTCTTCTAGAGGATTCTCCGGTCTTGGGTGCCATCAATGGTAATGGAAAAACAAAAAAGCTATGCTTTTACCACACCAAACTTAGAATATTGCTCGCCCTCGAGCAATAAACAAAAGAATAGATGAAGAAGAAGAAGAAATGGAGGAGAGGGAGAGGGTGATGTGGTTCGGCCAAGAAGGGTATAGAGGGGTTGTGTTGTGTGAATTTGGTGAAGAATGGAGGTCTTTATATAGGGAATGGAGGGGGGGTTAAGGTTCGGCCATATGGGTGGGTTTGGGTGGGAAATTGGTTTTGAATTTTGAAGGTAGGTGGAGTTTATGAGGTAGGTTTATTGGGAAGAGTGGGTGGATGTGAGTGGTGAAGGTTTAGTGGGGAAGAGAGATTGAGGTAATTGGTGAGGGGTTTTTAGGGAAGAGTGTTTATGGGGTTGTGTGAAAGAGAGTGGTGAGAAGAAGTGCGTGGAGGTAGGTGGGGATCCTGTGGGGTCCACAGATCCTGAGGTGTTCAAGGATTTACATCCCTGCACCAATTAGGCATGTAAAAAATGCCTTTGTATCCAACTCTGGGCGTTCAGCGCCAGGTTGGTGGCCATTTTGGGCGTTCAACGCCCATTTGTGTGCCATTTCTGGCGTTGAACGCCAGAACCATGCCTGTTCTGGCGTTCAGCGCCCAGAAGCTGGCCATTTTGGGCGTTTAGCGCCAGAACCATGCTCTGTTCTGGCGCTGAACGCCAGACAGGTGCTCCTCCAGGGTGTGATTTTTCTTCTGCTGTTTTTGATTCCATTTTCAATTTTTATATTTATTTTGTGACTCCACATGATCATGAACCTAAGAAAAAATGAAAATCAATAAAAATAAGAATTAGATAAACATTGGGTTGCCTCCCAACAAGCGCTTCTTTAATGTCAATAGCTTGACAGTGGGCTCTCATGGAGCCTCACAGATGTGCAGAGCTTTGTTGAGACTCTCCAACACCAGACTTAGAGTTTGGATATGGGAGTTCAACACCAAACTTAGAGTTTGGTTGTGGCCTCCCAACACCAAACTTAGAGTTTGACTGTGGGGGCTCTGGTTGACTCTGCTTGGAGAGAAGCTTTTTCTGCTTCCTCTCCAAGGTTGCAGAGGGAGATCCTTGAGTTTTAAACACAAGGGAGTTCTCATTCCATTGAAGGAATAATTCACCTCTGTCAACATCAATCACAGCTCTTGCTGTGGCCAGGAAAGGTCTTCCCAGGATGATGGGTTCATCCTCTTCCTTTCCAGTATCCAGGACTATGAAATCAGTAGGTATGTAAAGGCCCTCAACCTTTACTAATACATCTTCTACTTGTCCATAAGCCTGTTTTCTTGAGCTGTCTGCCATCTCTAGTGAGATTTTAGCAGCTTGCACCCCATAGATTCCCAGTTTCTCTATTACAGAGAGGGGCATGAGGTTTATTCCTGAACCAAGGTCACACAGAGCCTTAAAGATCATGGTGCCTATGGTGCAGGGTATTATGAACTTTCCAGGATCCTGTTTCTTCTGAGGCAATGTCAGTTGATCCAGATCACTTAGTTCATTGATGAACAAGGGAGGTTCAACTTCCCAAGTATCAATGCCAAATAATTTGGCATTCAGCTTCATGATTGCACCAAGAAACTTGGCAGTTTGCTCTTCAGTAACATCCTCATTCTCTTCAGAAGAGGAATACTCATCAGAGCTCATGAAGGGCATAAGGAGGTTCAATGGGATCTCTATGGTCTCTAGGTGAGCCTCAGAGTCCCTTGATTCCTCAGAGGGAAGCTCCTTATTGACCACTGGACATCCCAGGAGGTCTTCCTCCTTGGGATTCACGTCCTCTCCTCTCCTCACAGGTTCGGCCATGGCGCTTATGTCAATGGCCTTGCACTCTTTTGGATTCTCTTCTGTATTGCTTGGGAGAGTACTAGGAGGGATTTTAGTGATCCTTTTACTCAGCTGGCCCACTTGTGCTTCCAGATTTCGAATGGAAGATCTTGTTTCATTCATGAAACTTACAGTGGCCTTAGATAGATCAGAGACTAAGTTTGCTAAATTAGAAGTATTTTGTTCAGAGTTCTTTGTCTGTTGCTGAGTGGATGGTGGAAAAGGCTTGCTATTGCTAAACCTGTTTCTTCCACCATTATTAAAGCCTTGTTGGGGCTTTTGATCCTTCCATGAGAAATTTGGATGATTTCTCCATGTTGAGTTATAGGTATTTCCATAAGGTTCACCTAAGTAATTTACCTCTGCTATTGCAGGGTTCTCAGGATCATAAGCTTCTTCTTCAGAAGATGCCTTTTGAGTACTGTTGGATGCAGCTTGCATTCCATGCAGACTCTGAGAAATCATATTGACTTGCTGAGTCAATATTTTATTCTGAGCCAATATGGCATTCAGAGTATCAACCTCAAGAACTCCCTTCTTCGTAGGCGTCCCATTACTCACAGGATTCCTTTCAAAAGTGTACATGAACTGGTTATTAGCAACCATGTCAATGAGTTCTTGAGCTTCTGCAGGCGTTTTCTTTAGGTGAATGGATCCACCTGCAGAAGTGTCCAGTGACATCTTTGATAGCTCAGATAAACCATCATAGAATATATCCAGGATGGTCCATTCTGAAAGCATGTTAGAAGGACACTTTTTGGTCAACTGTTTGTATCTTTCCCAAGCTTCATAGAGGGATTCACCTTCTTTCTGTCTGAAGGTTTGAACATCAGCTCTAAGCTTGCTCAGCTTTTGAGGAGGAAAGTACTTGGCTAAGAAAGCCGTGACCAGCTTATCCCAAGAGTTCAGGCTGTCTTTGGGTTGAGAATCCAACCATAATCTAGCTCTGTCTCTTACAGCAAAAGGGAAAAGCATGAGCCTGTAGACTTTAGGATCTACTCCATTAGTCTTAACAGTATCACATATCTGCAAGAATTCAGTTAAGAACTGAAAAGGATCTTCAGATGGAAGTCCATGAAACTTGCAGTTCTGCTGCATTAGAGAAACTAATTGAGGTTTCAGCTCAAAGTTGTTTGCTCCAATGGCAGGAATGGAGATGCTTCTTCCATGTAAATTGGAATTAGGTGCAGTGAAGTCACCAAGCATCTTCCTTACATTATTATTATTTTCGGCTGCCATCTCCTTCTCCTGTTCGAAAATTTCTGAAAGGTTATCTCTGGATTGTTGTATTTTAGCTTCTCTTAATTTTCTCTTCAGAGTCCTTTCAGGTTCTGGATCTGCTTCCACAAGAATGTTCTTATCCTTGCTCCTGCTCATATGACAAAGAAAAAGGCACAGAAAAATAATAATAATAATAATAGAGATCCTTTATACCACAGTATAGGGATCCCTGTGTGAGTAGAAGAAGAGGGGGAGACAAAGAATGTAATATAATGGAAGAAACACAACTGTGAGGAGGCTAGATATGTGAGATGAGATGTTAGGATATGAATGAATAAATAGAATAGGATGGGGGAGGGATAATTTTCGAAAATTATTTTGAAAAAGAGTTAGTGATTTTTGAAAAATGGTTTTTGAAAAATGTTAGAAATTTTTGAAAAATTTTTAAAATTTAAAAATAAAAATAATTAGTTAATAAAAAAGAAATTTTTGAAAAAGAGGGAAGATATTTTCGAAAATTAGAGAGAGAGAGAGTTAGTTAGGTAGTTTTGAAAAAGTTAAGAAACAATCAAAAAGTTAGTTAGTTAGTTGAAACAAATTTTGAAAAGATAAGAAGTTAGGAAGTTAGAAAAGATATTTTGAAAAGACATTTTTGAAAAAGATAAGATAAGAAGATATTTTTGAAAAGATATGATTGAAATTAGTTTTTGAAAAAAGATTTGATTTTTAAAATCACAATTAATGACTTGATTCATAAGAAATCACAAGATATGATTCTAGAACTTAAAGTTTGAATCTTTCTTAACAAGCAAGTAACAAACTTCAAATTTTTGAATCAAAACATTAATTGATTATGTTATTTTCGAAAATTTGGTATAAAAATAAGAAAAAGATTTTTGAAAAATATTTTTGGAATTTTCGAAAATAACTAAGAATTTTGAAAAAGATTTGATTTTTGAAAAAGATTTTGAAAAAGATAAGATTTTCAAATTGAAAATTTGATTTGACTCATGAGAAACACTTTGATTTTAAAAATTTTTGAAAAAGTCAACTCAAATTTTCGAATTTGATGAGAGAAAAAGGGAAAGATATTTTTTTGATTTTTTTGAAATTTTTATGAAAAACATGAAAATTATGCAATGCATGAAATTTTTAGATCAAAACATGTGATGCATGCATGAATGATATGAGTGTCAAGATGAACACCAAGAACACTTTGAATGTCAAGATGAACATCAAGAACATATTTTTGAAAAATTTTTGATGTAAAGAAAACATGCAAGACACCAAACTTAGAATTCTTTAATGCTTACGCACTAAGAATTCAAGAATGCATGTGATAAACATGAAAAGACATAAAACAAAAAATCATCAAGATCAAACAAGAAGACTTACCAAGAACAACTTGAAGATCATGAAGAACACTATGAATGCATGATATTTTCGAAAAATGCTAGATGCATATGCAAGTGACACCAAACTTATGATATGACTCAAGACTCAATCAAGAAACAGAAAAATATTTTTGATTTTTATGATTTTCTAATTTTTTTGGATTTTTCTTTTATATTTTTTGCATATTAAAAGGAAAAATGAGGATTCCAAAAATTTTTAATATGAATTCCAGGAATCTTGCCATGTTAGTCTAAAGCTTCAGTCCAGGAATTAGACATGGCTCACTAGCCAGCCAAGCTTTCAAAGAAAGCTCCAGTCCAAAACACTAGACATGGCCAATGGCCAGCCAAGCTTCAGCAGGTGATCATGGATCAGCAGCAGGTGGATGAGCAACAACTAATTTGCTCTTGATAACAAATTGCAAGCCTCAGTCCAAATGAATTTAGACATGGCTTTACAGCCAGCCAGGCTTCACATGCTTCATGAAACACTAGAATTCATTCTTAAAAATTTTGAGTAAATTTTTGAAAACATTTTTATTTTTTTCGAAAACAAAAGAAAAATTTTTTTTTTGAAAATATTTTTGAAAGATTTTTGAAAAGAAAACGAAAAGAAAGTTACCCAATCTGAGCAACAAGATGAACCGTCAGTTGTCCAAACTCAAACAATCCCCGGCAACGGCGCCAAAAACTTGGTGCTGTTGCCGGGATTGGGATCTCAGACGATTCTTGGCGCTAAACAGGAACAATTAAGTCCCCGGCAATGGCGCCAAAAACTTGGTGCACGAAATTGTGATCTCCAGGCTCGAACAAATCCTGGTAATGGCTCCAAAGCTTGGTGCTCTGATCTTAATTCATAATTGTCACAACTTCGATACAACTAACCAGCAAGTGCACTGGGTCGTCCAAGTAATACCTTACGTGAGTAAGGGTCGAATCCCACGGATATTGTTGGTATGAAGCAAGCTATGGTCACCTTGTAAATCTCAGTCAGGCAGATATAAAGTGATAATGGTGTTTTCGAATATTAATTAATAAAATAGGGATAGAGACACTTATGTAATTCATTGATAGGAATTTCAGATAAGTGAATGGAGATGCTTTCGTTCCTCTGAACCTCTGCTTTCCTGCTATCTTCATCCAGTCAGTCTTACTCCTTTCCATGGCTGGCTTTATGTGATACATCACCACTGTCAATGGCTACTTTCGGTCATCTCTCGGGAAAATGATCCAATGCCCTGTCACGGCACGGCTAATCGTCTGGAGGCATCACCCTTGCCAATGGCTTCATCTTATCCTCTCAGTGAATAATATGCTCACGCACCCTGTCACGGCACGGCTATTCATCTGTCGGTTCTCGATCATGCTGGAATAGGATTTACTATCCTTTTGCGTCTGTCAATAACGCCCTGCAATCGCGAGTTAGGAGCTCGTCACAGTCATTCAATCATTGAATCCTACTCGGAATACCACAGACAAGGTTTAGACTTTCCGGATTCTCTTGAATGCCGCCATCATTCTAGCTTACGCCACGAAGATTCTGGTTAGGAGATCTAAGAGATATTCATTCTAGCTCAATTCATGTAGAACAGAAGTGTTTGTCAGGCACGCGTTCATAAGGGAGAAGGATGATGAGCGTCACACATAATCATCACCTTCATCACGTTCTTGGGTACGAATGGATACCTTAGAAGCGAAATAAGATGAATTGAATAGAAAACAGTAGTACTTTGCATTAATCTATGAGGAACAGCAGAGCTCCACACCTTAATCTATGGAGTGTAGAAACTCTACCGTTAAAAATACATAAGTGAAGGTCCAGGCATGGCCGAGATGGCCATCCCCCTAAAACGTGATCAAAGGATCATAAGGTAATCCAAAGATGGTCTAAAAGACAATAGTAAGAGGTCCTATTTATAATAAACTAGTCACTAGGGTTTACATGAGTAAGTAATTGATGCATAAATCCACTTCCGGGGCCCACTTGGTGTGTGCTTGGGCTGGGCTTTAAGTGTTGCACGTGCAGAGGTCCTCCTTGGAGTTGAACGCCAGTTTTAGTGCCAGTTTGGGCGTTCAACTCTGGTTTTGGCTCCTTTTCTGGCGCTGGACGCCAGATTTGGGTAGAAAGCTGGCGTTGAACGCCAGTTTACGTCGTCTATTCTTGGCCAAAGTTTGGACTATTATATATTGCTGGAAAGCCCTGGATGTCTACTTTCCAACGCAATTGGAAGCGCGCCATTTCGAGTTTTGTGGCTCCAGAAAATCCACTTTGAGTGCAGGGAGGTCAGAATCCAACAGCATCAGCAGTCCTTTTTCATCCTCTGAATCTGATTTCTGCTCAAGTCCCTCAATTTCAGCCAGAAAATACCTGAAATCACAGAAAAACACACAAACTCATAGTAAAGTCCAGAAATGTGAATTTAACATAAAAACTAATGAAAACATCCCTAAAAGTGACTAGATCCTACTAAAAACATACTAAAAACAATGTCAAAAAGCGTATAAATTATCCGCTCATCACATCTCTTTAGTACCAAGGCAAGATGGTGTAAACAATTAGGGAAAGAGTTACCAAACACTGAAAAATCGTCCATGAAGACCTCAATGAACTTTTCAATCATGTCAGAAAAATGGACAGCATGCATCCTTGGAATGTGGCTGGTGCATTGCACAATCCAAAGGGTATGCGTGTATGCAAAAACACCATAAGGGCAAGTCAAAGATGTTTTCTCTTGGTCTTTAGGATCAACTACAATCTGATTGTAGCATGAATAGCCATCCAAGAAGTAGTAGTATTCATGCCTAGCAAGCCTCTCCAAAATTTGGTCCATGAAGGGTAGAGGGAAGTGATCTTTCCTGATGGCCTCATTAAACTTTCTATAATCTATACACATGCGCCATCTAGTAACTGTCTTGGCAGAAATTAGCTCATTCTTTTCATTTGCCTCCCTTCTTAGGTACTACTTGAACATGGCTCACCCACAGACTATTTGAAATGGGATAAATCACACCTACTTGCAATAGTTTCAGCACTACTTTCTGCACTACCTCCTCCATTGATGGGTTTAAACTTCTTTGTGGCTGGATTGTGGGCTTGGAATCCTCCTCAAGGAGGATCTTGTGCATGCACATTGAGGAACTTATCCCATTTAAGTCAGAGAGAGTCCACCCAATGGCATCCTTACGTTGTTTTAGCACCTCAATTAGCTCCTTCTCTTGCTCCTTACTTAGGGTAGAGTTGATGATTACTGGATAAGTGTCATTGCTCCACAGGTAAGCATACTTCAGGTGGCGAGATAGTTCCTTCAATTCCAGCTTGGGTGCTTCCTCTTTCTCTTCTTTTTTGTCTAACATGATTGGGTTGTCTATGTTCTCTCTTGAAGTTTCACTACATACTTGTTGATCTTCCTCCATCTCTTCCTCAAGCTTGTCTTCTTCTAAGACTCCTTGTACCAATGGCTCAATTGCATCCACCATCATGCATTCCGCAAGAGTTTCTTTTGGGTAACACCTGGCTGTGACTACATTAAACACCATCTTCTCCTCATGTAGCCTGAGGACTAATTCTCTTTTTTGTACATCAATAATGGCTATAGTTGTTGCTAGGAATGGTCTTCTTAGTATGATTAATATGTTGGCTTCTTCTTTCATGTCCAGCACCACAAAATCTGCTAGGAAGATGAAGTCGCCCACCTTGACTAACAAGTCCTCAACTACTCCATGGGAAAATTTGAATGTTCTGTCTGCTAGTTGGAGTGCCATCCTTGTTGGCTTAGCTTCTTCAATCATCATTCTCTTCATCATGGATAAGGACATTAAGTTGATGCTGGCCCCCAAATTACACAGTGCCTTTTCAATGTTGATGTCTCCTATAATGCAAGGGATTTGGAAGCTCCTAGGGTCCTTTATCTTTTGGGGGAGTTTCTTTTGTATGATGGCACTACATTCTTCAGTCAGCACCACAGTTTCCTTTTTTTTCCAGTTTTTCTTCTTGGTCATGAGTTCCTTTAGGAACTTGGTATAGAGTTGCATCTGTTCCAATGCTTCAGCAAATGTTATATTGATTTGGAGTTTTCGAATATCTCGAAGAATTTGGAGAATCGGCTGTCCTTTCCATCCTTTCTTAGCCTTTGTGGGTAGGGAGCCCTTGGCACGTTAGGCTTCAAAACCTCCTTTGGTGGGGTGGACATAGGTGCCTCTTCCTCTTCTATATTACTTGGGCTCTTGGTAGCTTCTCCTTCTTGTGATTCATGGCTTAACGGTGCTTCCTTTACTTCCTTCCCACTTCTCAATGTAATGGCCTTACACTCTCCCCTTGGATTGGTCATGGTATCACTAGGGAATGTGTTGGTAGGCATGGGTACTTGCTTGGATAGATATCCAACTTGTGTTTTAAGATTTTGAATTGCATCTTTTTTATTTCCCAAGTTGAATCTGATTTTATCTTTGAAGTCCTTCATCAGCTTTGCATATTGGATCTTTGTATTTGCTGAATCTTCTGCCATTTTTACAAGCATGGTCTCCATCCTTGCAAGTCTATCACTATCAAGGGATGATTGTGAAACTGGAAATGGTTGGTTGTGACTTGTTGGAGTTTGGAAGTGGTTGTTTTGTGAGTGTTGTTGGTTTTGAAAGGGGGCATTGTGTGTGTTCTTGTATTGCTTATGATTGGATGGTTGGTGATTGAAGTTATTGGAGTGATTGGAGTTTTGAGTTTTGTAATCTTGGTTCTGATTTTGTTGGCCTCCCCACCCAAAATTTGGGTGGTTCCTCCTTCCAAGGATGTAGGTTTAGGCATGAGGATCGTAAGGTTGTCTGGATGAATTGCCCACATAATTTGCTTGTTCCCAGTCATATTCCTCCTCTAAGCTGGCTCCTTCTTGAATTGGTGCTTGTGTATTGATTGCTGAAACTTGTGTCTTCTCCATGTGCTTGGTGAGGGCTGCCAATCGGGTTGTGATCATCTTGTTTTGTGCTAGCAAGGTGATGAGCAGATAATTTATACCCTTTTTGGCATTGTTTTTACATAGTTTTTAGTATGTTTTAGTTAGTTTTTAATATATTTTTATTAGTTTTTATCCAAAAATCACATTTCTGGACTTTTACTATGAGTTTGTGTATTTTTCTTTGATTTCAGGTATTTTTCTGGCTGAAATTGAGGGACCTGAGCAAAAATCTGATTTAGAGGCTGAGAAAGGACTACAGATGCTGTTGGATTCTGACCTTGCTGCACTCAAAATAGATTTTCTAGAGCTACAGAAGCCCAATTGGCACGCGCTTAATTGTGATGGAAAGTAGACATCTTGGGCTTTCCATCAATATATAATAGTCCATACTTTGCCTACGATTTGATGGCCCAAACTGGCATCTAAATGCCCACCAGAGATTTCTGGCGTAAAACGCCAGAACTGGCACCAAAACTGGAGTTAAACGCCTAAACTGGCACCCAAACTGGCGTTTAACTCTAAGAATGGCCTATGCACGTGAAAGCTTCAATGCTCAGCCCAAGCACACACCAAGTGGGCCCCGGAAGTGGATTTCTGCACTTAGTTACATATTTTCTGTAAACCCTAGTAACTAGTTTAGTATAAAAAGCATTTTTTACTATTGTATTTGCATGCTATCATATACGATCATACCTTGGACTTAGAGGCTGGCCCACGGCCATGCCTAGACCTCTTTTCACTTATGTATTTTCAACGGTGGAGTCTCTACACCCCATAGATTAAGGTGTGGAGCTCTGCTGTTCTTCATGAATTAATGCAAGTACCATTGTTTTTCTTTTAATTCATGCCTACTTCTTCTCCAAGATATACTCTTGTACTTAATTCAGTTAAGTCAGAATGAAGGGGTGACCCGTCACAATCACCCACTATCTTTGTTACTCGCTTAGCCAAGATCCGCGTGCCTGACAACCACAAGCGGTCTACATGACGTTCAACGTAGTCATTGGACAACAGCCGGAGTATATTCTCTTGGGTATCTAATACACGGACCGAGTCCGTGAGATTATTATCTTCATGGTATAGGCTAGAACCATTGGCAGCATTCCTGAGATCTAGAAAGTCTAAACCTTGCCTGTGGTATTCCGAGTAGGATCTGGGAAGGAATGACTGTGACGAGCTTCAAACTTGCGAATGTTGGGAACCGACAGATGATTAGCCGTGCGGTAGCTATACATGGTATTTGTCATCCGAGACAAGAAATTTGACAGTTGATTAGCCGTATAGAGATCGTACCTGGTATTTTTCATCCGAGAGGATCATACAGCTTGCCATGGAAGGGAGCACGCATGATTGGAAGAAGACAGTAGGAAAGCAGAGGTTCAGAAGCAACAAAGCATCTCCAGACGCTTATCTGAAATTCCCACCAATGAATCACATAAGTATCTTTATCTTATTTTATGTTTTATTTATATTTTAATTATCAAAACCTCATAACTATTTGAATCCGCCTGACTGAGATTTACAAGATGACCATAGCTTGCTTCAAGCCGACAATCTCCGTGGGATTGACCCTTACTCACGTAAGGTATTACTTGGACGACCCAGTGCACTTGCTGGTTAGTTGTACGGAGTTGTGAAAAGTGTGATCACAATTTCGTGCACCACAAGGCATTCATTTGATTCAATTCTATCACTCCTCTCTTGGGGTTGGTGCATCTATCCGAGGCATAGAAGTATTCATTGTTTGCCATAGTCTCAATGATGTCTATGGCTTCTTCAATGGTCTTCTTTGTGTTGAGAGAACCTCCTGATAAATGGTCCAATGCCTTCTTTGCTTCTTGAGATAGGCCTTCATAAAAGATATGAAGCTGCACCCATTCATTAAACATGTCAAGGGAGCACCTCCTTGTCAATTCCTTGTACCACTTCCATGCTTCATACAGGATTTCTCCATCTAATTTCCTGAAGATCTGCTGATGAACGGATTTCTGCCAGTAAAGAAATTCACAAATATAATCGCATTGTAAGTATAGTTTCTAAACCAACAGGAAATCCTTTCGTACAAAAGTTTTGTTTGTCACTTAAGCAAACCCAATAAAATTTATAACCGAAGTATTTAAACCTCAGCTCGTCTTCTCAAGGAATTACAGGGAAGTATGATTTATTATTGGTTATGAAATTGTATTTTTGGGGATTTTGAAATAAGGAACAAGTAATTTAAATGATAAGAAAAATAAATTAATAATTAAAAAATCTCTTGGCAAGGTATGAGAACTGGAAATCTTATCCTAGTTATCCTTATCAGGTGTGATGAGAATTGGATTTTGTTCCCACTTAGTTAACCCTTACTAAATAAAGAAAAGTCAAGTGGACTAATTAAATTGATCCTCAAGTCCTAGTCAACTCCTGTGGAAAGACTAGCTTTAGAGTGATCCAATTCAATCAGCAATTCACAAATCTAAATCAAATGCTGAGTTTGATAACTCAAGTATTACCAATTACTTAACCAAAGCCAAAAGGGAAAAATAAATCTAAATTAAATTGAAAGCATCATAAATAGAGTAAAACAATCATTAATCTGAAATACCTCAAATTGTATTTAAATAGAATATTCAAATCTTAATATGAAGAGTTCATAAGCCAATTTAGAAAGATAAATAACAATTAAAGTAATAGAATAAATAAAAGTAGAAAATAAATTAAAGGAACATTGAACCTGTGATTGAAGAGATGTAGCCTAATCATAATAGAAATCCTAAATCCTAATTCCTAAGAGAGGGGAGAGAACCACTATCTCTCTCTAAAACTACATCTAAAACTTAAAATTATGAATAATGAAGTTGTATATGTTGTCTGAATAAATGGATTGATTCCCCCACTTTATAGCCCCTAATCTGTGTTTTCTGGGCCGAAAACTGGGTCAAAAATATCCTAGATATCACCCCCAATGATTTCTGGTAAATACAGGTTGCTGCAGAGTCACGCGGAAGCGTCGTCCACGCGTTAGCGTGGATTAGGTTTTTTGCCAGGTCATGCGTCCGCGTGATCCACGCATTCGCGTCACCTGGCTTCGAGAAAGCTATGAAAAATTATACATCGTTGCGAAGCCCCAGACGTTAGCTTTCCAACACAACTAGAACCGCGTCATTTGGACCTCTGTAGCTCAAGTTATGGTCGATTTAGTACCAAGAGGTCAGGCTGGACAACTTTAGCAATTCCTTCAGTTTATTGTCTTCCTTCCAGTTTTGCATGCTTCCTTTCCATCTACTAAGCCATTCCTGCCCTATAATCTCTGAAAACACTTAACACACATATCACGGCATCGAATGGTAATAAGAGAGGATTGATATTACCAGGTATAAGGCCAAAGAAGCATGTTTTCAATCATAACACAAAATCAGGAAGGAAAATGTAAACTCATGCAAATCATATGAATAAGTGAGTAAAGAATTGATATAAACCACTCAATTGAGCATAAGATAAACCATAAAATAGTGGTTTATCAACCTCCCCACACTTAAACATTAGCATGTCCTCATGCTAAGCTCAAGAGAAGCTATAAGAGAGTGAAGAAGAATGGTAGAATGTATGAAATGCAACCTATCTATATGAATGCAACTACATGCAAAATGTTTCTACCTACTTGGTTAAAAGTAAACAAATCCTTCAAGAAGAAATATGAACTGGATCTCATTAATTGAAATCATAAAATAAGGTACAAGTAAACTTTGTAAAAGAAAATAGCTCGTGAAAGCCGGGAACAAAGAATCGAGCATCGAACCCTCACTGGAAGTGTATGCAGTCTAATCGCTCAAGTGTTTAAGGTTCGATCTCTCAGTTCTCTACTAATCTTGCTTTCTAAGGCTTGCTCTTCATCTAACAGTCAACATAAATTTAATGCACAAATACACATATCAAGAGGTCTTTTAAGGGTTGTAATGGGGTTAGGGTCAAGGTAGGATTGTATTTGGCCAAGTGGACTAAAATCTGAATCCTTAATTAACTTAAACTTTCCACCTAACTTTAGACAATCCATGTAATCATAATACCACATCTAACTATCCATTAGCCATGTTTTCCACATATTCATGCATTCTAATTTCAAGTACAGTACATATGCATTGCTTTCACCACTTACTTTGGGGCATTTTGTCCCCTTTTACTTATTTGCTCTTTTTCTTTTCGTTTTCTCTTTTTCTTCTTTTTTTCTTTTTTTATTTTTATTTTCTTAATAATATTTTTTTTTCAATGCATATGATAAAGGTATTGAATGCATGAACATGTCCTAAAATATTTCTTTCATATTTTCATAAAGAACTTTAACATACTTAATTTCCAAAACCAAACGTTTCCAAACCCACTTTCCCTACACTTAATTCATGAGCACTCTCACTAGTCTAAGCTAACCAAGGATTCAAATTAAGGACATTATTGTTTTCTGCTTATAGTTAATGATGTGCTAAAGTAAAGAACAAAGGGGTATAATAGGCTCAACATTAGTTTGCAAAGGATAATGAAAGGGTAAGGCCATATGGGTATGTAAGCTCAGTTAAACAAAGGTCTCAATCATATAAGTGCATGCATACATCAAACCATGGAAATATAGAATTAAGCAAGACAAAGATCACAATTTTAGAGAGAAAAACACACACCAAAAATAAAATATTGGTTGATAAAATGCAACCAATTCAAATAAGCTAAAAAATTTCACAGGTTTTGTGTGTTCGGGTTCTAAACCATGTTCCAATATAATATTCCTTCAAACAAGTTTATCAAAAATTTTAAATCAAATTAGTGAAATGTTATAAAAAGTTTCTTGAATAAGAAAATATTACTTTAACCAAGTGGTGGTAAAATATGCGCAAAATCAAACAAACATGCAATCAAACATGCAAAGGCAACAATGAACAAACAAAGAAAATAAAACATTGGTGTTGAGAGGAAAATAACTAACCCACGGAAGTCGGTATCGACCTCCCCACACTTAAAGATTGCACCGTCCTCGGTGCATGCTGAGATGTGCAAGTGGATAGGTTGCTCCAATTGACGCTTTTCTCCATAGATTGTGCAGATTGACTTGTCTGTTGCCCCATGTAAAAGTTTTCCGTTTCTCTTCCTCAGTGGCCATCCTTAAAGAAGAGGAAAATGAAGAAAAGTAACCCAGAAATAAAGATAAGAGAACAAACAAAATATGGTTGGGTTAATGCCAAATAATGAGGGTCTCAATTACATGGTAGCTACAACATGCAAGTGAGAAGACAGTAGAAGCAAATGGCATATCAGTAGTGCAAAAATTGCAGCAATGGGGAAAAGGAAGTATAAATTCATGTTAATGCAAAAGGAGCACAGGTATTATAAAAATTGGCATTTGACAAATAAATAAAATCACCCAATCAATGTAAAATAAGTCACTAAGCACCAAAATAATACCAGAAAAGACATAACAGTTGAATAAGAAAATTTAACACCAATGGAAAAAGAATAACTTTAGAAAAGAAGATAAAAATATGCACAAAATTAAAATGTAGTGAATGAAAGTATGCAAATGCAATAGGAAAAATAGAATGAAAGAGAATAATGATGAGAAGGTAAATAAACGAAGAAAAAGAAAGTAAGAAAGGAGGAAGAAATAATAAGAAAAGATAAAGGAAAGAAGAAAGAATGATAATAGAAAGATAAGTAGGATTGGATAAGAAAAGATAGGAATTCTGGCGCTGATCTGGATAAACTGTGCGTCGCATGCGATGCGGACGGGTAGGTTACGCGATCGCGTGGTGTGTGATAATTTTCAGGTGACGCGGACGCGTGGGTCACGCGATCGTGTGACCTGATTTGTGCTATTAGCACGAGTGCAGCCTTGCGTACGCACAACTCTCTGTTTTATACGCATTTAGCCAAAAATCTGGTTGATGCGTGTGCGTGGGTGACGCGATCGCGTGAATGGCATATTTTGAAAAACGACAGGGCCGCGTGGGGTACGCGGTCGCATGATAGGGCTTGTGCTTCCAGCATCATTCCAGCCCCACTCCATCACAACTTGCTGCCATACACCTTTTTATGTCGATTTCGCAGGGTCACGCGTGGGCATGGGCGATGCGCACGCGTGGGAGGGCTGGTTTCGCAAACGACGCGGACGCGTCAGGGACACGTTCACGTGAACGCGTTGGTGCCTAAGGCACGCCTCCAGCCACATTTTCGCGTGACTCTCTGCTTCTTTTCTTCTTATGTCCAAGGCACCTATGACGCGGACGCGTCAGCGACGCTTGCGCGTTGTGTGCGGATTTCTTTTTTTAATATGCAGTATACAAAATGCAAAATACAGATGCTGATGTAGATATTATAAATGATCACTAAGAAAAATAGAATAAAATAAAATTTAAGAATAAAATGAAATAAAATAAAACTAAGACTGAAAAAGATCGATTATACCATGGTGGGTTGTCTCCCACCTAGCACTTTTAGTTAGAGTCCTTAAGTTGGACATTTAGTGGGCTCCTTGTCATGGAGGCTTGTACTTGAACTCATCCAGGAATCTCCACGAATGTTTGTAATTCCAATAGCCTCCGGGATCCCAAACTAGGCGTAAAGAGCCTTCAAGCAAGTTAAAGCAAGTGACAAGGCCCCAAGAGTGTTGATTGCCAGAATGAATTCCGGGGTCCCAAACCTTGCTTTTGCACCCGTCTTCTTGTTGATCATCATGATTCCATCTGGGTGGCACGCAATTTATATTCTCACTGAGGCATCCAAACAGCTTCCTAGACCCATTCAATTGAGAATTGTACCAACCCTTGTACTTCAATTTGGAGCATGCAACCATATTGAATCTTGCATGACAATTCCTACCACTAACCATCTCCCTCTTACTCTTAAAGCCACAAAGAGCTCTAAGTTGCCCATCCGTATCAAGCAAAGCATATTCAAATGGGCTAATTAAGCTTAGAGATGAAAGATTTACCTACTTGAATAAAGGAATGGACGGTGATGGCTTTGGGGGAGAGGTCTCTAACAACTTTGGCAAGGTAATTTCCAGCTCCATTCCCTTGATTTCTTCCTTGACAACTTCCACCTCTTTGCAAGCTTCTTCAATATCAACCTCTTCCTCTTGGTAGCTTTCTTCCAATTCGATCTCTTCTTCATTGTTCACCAAGGGCATGGGAGGTTGTGCTTCTTCTTTAATCTCCATGTCAAGTCTAATGGGAGAGGATTCAAATATAGATAAGAATTCATCAATGATTGAATCCATCTCTTGATCATCCCCTTCAAAGTCTTCAACCATGATATGCCTTAGAGGTTGTACACCCTCCTCGACATCAAATTTAAACTCCTTAGAAGGGGCTTCTATGACTGGGCTTTCCAATGGACGTTCCGCATCTCCTAAGTCTTCGAGCACTTCTTCCTCTTCAATAATTTTGTCTTCCTCCACTTGTTCCAGTACAAAGTCATGCTCCTCACTATCCACCAGAGTTTCTAGTGTCTCCTTCATGCTATATTTTTCATTAGATTCTCCACATGAAGCCATGGGGGTTCCTTGAGTGTCCGAACATCTGGAAGGTAATTTATTTATTGTTTGCTCTAGTTGATGAAGGGTTGCATGAAATTGATCTACTGTTTTCTTGAGGCGAGCCTGTGATTCTTGGGTCGATGGATATGGACATGGTGCATATGGATGTGGTGGTTCTTGGGATTAATTGGATTGGAATTGGGGTGGATAAGGGTTAGGGTCATATGGAGGTGAACGGTTGTAGGTGGCTTGTGAGTATGGTGGTTCAAAGCTATGTTGAGGAGGTGGTTCATTGGCATATGATGGAGCTTGCTGGTAACTACAAGGGGGTCCACCATATCTATCATCTTGGTACGCACCTTGGAATGGCTCTTAACCATAGTAGTTTGGCAGAGGTGGTTTGTCACGAAAGGGTCCACCATAACTATTGTCTTGGCATGCATTTTAGAATGGTCGTTGTCCATGGTATCTTGGAAGGTGTTGTTGCCGAAAGGGTTGATCAGATCCTCGTGGCTCCTTCCATCTTTGATTGTTTTGACCTTGATGCATGTTCCTGTTATAGCTTCCATTCCTTACAACAACATTAGAACCAAACTCAAAGCAACGGGGGTGAGAACTCATAGTAACTAATAAAAATTAAAAACAAAAATAAAAATAAATAAACAAGAAAAATAAAATATTTACAGTAACCAATAATAAGGCACACGTTTGCAATTCCCCGGCAACGGCGCCATTTTTGACAAACGGATTTCTGCCAGTAAAGAAATTCACAAATATAATCGCGTTGTAAGTATAGTTTCTAAACCAACAGGGAATCTTTTCGTACAAAAGTTTTGTTTGTCACTTAAGCAAACCCAATAAAATTTATAACCGTAGTATTTAATCCTCGGGTCGTCTTCTCATGGAATTGCAGGGAAGTATGATTTATTATTGGTTATTAAATTATATTTTTGGGTTTTTGAAATAAGGAACAAGTAATTTAAATGACAAGAAAAATAAATTAATAATTAGAAAATCTCTTGGCAAGGTATGAGAACTGGAAATCCTATCCTAGTTATCCTTATCAGGTGTGATGAGAATTGGATTTTGCTCCCACTTAGTTAACCCTTACTAAATAAAGGAAAGTCAAGTGGACTAATTAAATTGATCCTCAAGTCCTAGTCAACTCCTGTGGAAAGACTAGCTTTAGAGCGATCCAATTTAATCAGCAATTCACAAATCTAAATCAAATGATGAGTCTGATAACTCAAGTATTACCAATTACTTAACCAAAGCCAAAAGGGAAAAATAAATCTAAATTAAATTGAAAGCATCATAAATAGAGTAAAACAATCATTAATCTGAAATACCTCAAATTGCATTTAAATAGAATATTCAAATCTTAACATGAAGAGTTCATAAGCAAATTTGGAAAGATAAATAACAATTAAAGTAATAGAATAAATAAAAGTAGAAAATAAATTAAAGGAACATTCAACCTGTGATTGAAGAGAAGTAGCCTAATCATAATAGAAATCCTAAATCCTAATTTCTAAGAGAGAGGAGAGAACCTCTCTCTCTCTCTCTAAAACTACATCTAAAACCTAAAATTAAGAATAATGAATTTGTATATGTTGTATGAATGATGGATTGATTCCCCTAATTTATACCCTCTAATCTATGTTTTCTAGGCCGAAAACTGGGTCAAAAATAGCCCAGAAATCGCCCCTGGTACGTACAGGTCGCTGCAGAGTCACGTGGAAGCGTCGTCCACGTGTTAGCGTGGATTGGGTTTTTCGTCAGGTCACGCGTCTGCGTGATCCACGCGTTCGGGTCACCTGCATTCGGGGCAGTGATGAACGGATAATTTATACGCTTTTTGGCATTGTTTTTAGTATATTTTTAGTATGTTTTAGTTAGTTTTTATTATGTTTTTATTAGTTTTTATTCAAAAATCACATTTCTGGACTTTACTATGAGTTTGTCTATTTTTCTATGATTTCAGGTATTTTCTGGCTGAAATTCAGGGACCTGAGCAAAAATCTGATTCAGAGGCTGAAAAAGGACTGCAGATGCTGTTGGATTCTGACCTCCCTGCACTTGAAGTAGATTTTCTGGAGCTACAGAAGCCCAATTGGCACGCTCTCAATTGAGATGGAAAGTAGACATCCTGAGATTTTCAGAAATATATAATAGTCTATACTTTGCCTGAGATTTGATTTCCCAAACCGGCGTTCCAAGTCAGCATAGAAATTCTGGCGTCAAAACGCTAGAACTGGCATGAAAACTGGAGTTAAATGTCCAAACTGGCACAAAAGCTGGCGTTTAACTCCAAGAAAGGTCTCTACAAGTGAAAGCTTCAAAGCTCAGCCCAAGCACACACCAAGTGGGCCCCGGAAGTGGATTTTTACACTAACTATTCTAGCTTACTCAATTTCTGTAACCCTAGGTCACTAGTTTATTATAAAAACTACTTTTAGTGATTCATCTTGTACCTCATGACACTTTACACGTTTCATATTGTATTTCTGACGGCATGAGTCTCTAAACCCCATGGTTGGGGGTGAGGAGCTCTGCTGTGTCTCGATGAATTAATGCAATTACTACTGTTTTCCATTCTATCACGCTTGTTTCTGTTCTAAGATATTCACTCGCACTTCAACTTGATGAATATGATGATCCGTGACACTCATCATTATTCTGACCTTTGAACGCGTTCCTGAAAACCACCTCCGTTCTATCTGCAATAGCTTGAGTGCATATCTCTTGGGTTTCTAATCTAAGATTAGAACCTTCATGGTATAGGCTAGAATTATTGGCGGCCATTCTTGAGATCTGGAAAGTCTAAACCTTGTCTGTGGTATTCTGAGTAGGATCTGGGAAGGGATGACTGTGACGAGCTTCAAACTCACGAGTGCTGGGCGTAGTGACAGATGCAAAAGGATCAATGGATCCTATTCCAACATGAGTGAGAACCGACAGATAATTTGCCGTGCGGTGACAGTGCATTTGGACCATTTTCACTGAGAGGATGGATGGTAGCCACTGACAACGGTGATCCACCAATATACAGCTTGGCATGGAAGGAGCCTTGCGTGCATGAAGAAGAAGACAGTTGGAAAGCAGAGATTCAGAAGATAGAGCATCTCTAAAACCTCAACCTGTTCTCCATTACTGCAAAACAAGTATTTATTTCATGTTCTTTTACTTTTTACAATTAAATACTTAGAATTATTGATATCCTGACTAAGATTTACAAGATAACCATAGCTTGCTTCAAGCCGACAATCTCCGTGGGATCGACCCTTACTCACGTAAGGTATTACTTGGACGACCCAGTGCACTTGCTGGTTAGTTGTGCGGAATTGCAAAAGTGTGATTGTGATTTTGTGCACCAGGAAGCTATGGCAAATTATATATCGTTGCGAAGCCCCGTACGTTAGCTTTCCAACGCAACTAGAACCGTGACATTTGGACCCTTGTAACTCAAGTTATGGTTGATTTAGTACCAAGAGGTTAGGCTGGACAGCTTTAGCAATTCCTTCAGTTTATTGTCCTCCTTCCACTTTTGCATGCTTCCTTTCCATCTTCTAAGCCATTCCTGCACTATAATCTCTGAAAACACTTAACACACATATCACGGTATCAAATGGTAATAAGAGAGGATTGATATTAGCAGGTATAAGGCCAAAGAAGCATGTTTTCAATCATAACACAAAATCAGGAAAGAAAATGTAAACTCATGCAAATCATATGAATAAGTGAGTAAAGAATTGATATAAACCACTCAATTTAGCATAAGATAAACCATAAAATAGTGGTTTATCATATGCACCTCTGTCCTTAGCTTGATGATCCTTTGAGGAGGATAGAACTTTGTCAAGAACTTGTTGACCACGTCATCCCAAGTAGTAAGGCTCTCCTTGGGGAAAGATTTAAGCCATTTGTATGCCTTGTCCCTAAGAGAGAAAGGGAACAACAACAATCTATATGTGTCTGGATGGACACCATTAGTTTTCATCATATAACAAATTCTCAAGAATGTCGACAAGTGTTGGTTAGGGTCCTCTTGAGCTCTCCCTCCAAATTGGCAGTTGTTTTGGACTATGGTGATTAGCTGATGCTTGAGTTCAAAATTATTGGCATGCATATTGGGTGTCAGGATGCTACTTCCACAATTCCCAGGGTTGGGATTTATGAAAGATCCTAACACCCTTCTCACTGGTGGAGCATGGTTGCCAACACCTTCTCCATGACTATGTGGCATTTCATCCTCCATGTTTAGATTTAGGTCCTCTTCCACTTCTTCTTCACCAACAACTCTCTTGACTCTTGTTTCTCTCCTTAATCTAAGGAAAGTCCTCTCAAGTTCGGAATCAAAAGCGGTTGATGCTCCTCTCCTTCCTCATGGCATACACAAGGTAGCAACACAAGTAAGCAAATTGAAGAGAATTGGTGCGGATTTTATAACCACAAACTAACCGGCAAGTGCACCGGGTCATACCAAGTAGTACCTCAAGTGAATGAGGGTCGATCCCACGAGGATTCATGGACTAATCAACAATGGTTAAGTGATTTACTTAGTTATACAAACAAAAAAGAGTGTTGAGAGTTCAATTGCATTAAACAGTAATTCAGAGAATCAAAAAACAAGCAGTAAATTGAGGTGAAATATATATGGAGAAAATAGTTAAGACTTCAGAGTTATCTATCTTCCAGATTGACTTTTCTTACTAACTATTTTAATCATGCAAGATTCAATTCATAGCAAACTATATGTGACTAAACCCTAATTTCTTAGACCTTTTTAGTCTCCTCTAACCTTCATCAACTGCCAATTTCTTGGTCACTTAATTCCAATTAGAGGGTAAAGTTAAATTCTAGTTTATATGCCACAGAAACCCTAATTATCCAAATATAAGGGAATTATATGTCACGTATCCCGTTAAGTCCAGATAATTAGAAGTTTAGGAGAAATTATTTTCAAGCTGTTGTTCAAATAAAGAGCTTTTCCAAGTTATAGAAGAACTCAATTAGAACAAGAGTCATACTTCCATTCCACCTAAATCCATAAGATAAAGAACAAAAACAATTCTTGAAATAGAAATTAGTACATAAATTAAAATAGAAAAATAATAGTATAAATCCATACAATTGACAGAGCTCCAAACCTTAACAGTGGAGGTTTAGTTGCTCATGGTTCAGAGAGAAAACAAGGATTCTGTAAAACTGTAAATTACGAAATAAGGTCAGAGAGAAGAGATCATTCTTTTCCCTTTTTTATATGATCCTAATTAAATGTAAAATATATTTTCCAAAACTAAATAATATCTTTTTCTATTTATAAATAAAATAAAAGTTTAATCAAAATCAATGAGGATCTTCGTGTAGGCCTTGATCATGTGCTGGGGCCACTTTGATTCATTGAATTGGCACCAAACTTGGAGTTTCTCAAGTTTAACATGGAGTGGGCAGCGTGTACATGGAGCCTTTGTGATTGAACTGGTGCCAAACCAAGGATTTCTCAACTTTGGCACCACCAAGGCAGCAAGCAAGGAAGGCGTTGTGATGATCATTGCGCCAAACTTGGGATTTCCCAAGTTTGGCACCTCCTAAGGGAGTAATTCCATATGAAAGGTGTAGACTATTATATATCGTTGGAAAGCTTTGAAAGTTGGCTAAAAGATAATTAGTGGCTAATTAAACAGAAACTCCATCAAACTCCATCAAATCCATCCGAATGCTACCTAAAATAAACAGAATTGCACACAACTCAAAGTAGCATTCATAGTGGCTAAAAGATAATTAGATCTTGATTAAACATAACAATTTGAATGCAAATTCACTAGGAAAAGATAGAAAAGATGCTCATGCATCACAACACCAAACTTGAATTGTTGCTTGTCCTCAAGCAACCAAAATTAATACAGGATTAAGATCTGAATTTGGATGAGAAGTGAGAGTTCAATTAAGCTCATGTCTCTTCTTAAAGTGGGGTTTACCTATTGCAACCCTGAATTAGTTTGGCATCTTACTCTCTTTTGAATCAGAGGAGTGTCACTAGCATTCGGAATTAGAATCCGGATAATATCATGACTTCTCTAAACTTTTATACTTCAGTTTAATTCTTGAACACAGCAAATTTCTTTAATTCTCTTTTCTATAGTGCTTTGCACCTTGAGCCTAGCCGTGACTTTAAATGTTTCATCTCAAGCTTCACTTGACACAAAATACCACAAGCAATTAACTGGAGAACTCTCTTGAAGTTCTAATTTTTCTTTCAGTTACTCCCAGGCAGTGGTGCTCAAAGCCTGTGGCATACTCTGTTAATTGCATTTGATCTTGACTCTTAGTGTTCTATCTCAAGGGTTACTTGACACATCTACACCACAAGCATATGACTAGGAAAACAACTCTTTGAGCTTTTAATCATGTCTGAACTCCCTAGTCCTTGATGCTCAGAGCCTTGGACCTTACTTTTATATTTTTCCTTTCTTTTCTTTTGTTGTTTCTTTTACTTCAAGGATTAAGCTTTCACTAACTTCAGAGAATTCATAATATTTCTCTAAATTCCTGTTCCTTATACATCAACATCCCTTGACTCAAACTCAAATATGCACGGTTCATGTCATGCATTTAGAATCACAAAGAATACCACCATATTTAAGTAATTAAGACTACTCTTTGTTATAAACTCTATTTCTCATGCAATACATCTTTTTCTTCTTTTTCTTTTGAATTCAAGCTCAGTGAGCAATACATGAGACAATTTTTTTTACTAAAAGCAAATGACAGAATGAAACTAAATATAAGAACTAAAAGTACTAAAGATCATGTAGGCAATCCAAGCAACAGAAAATAGAAGACAACAAAATAAGAATGGAAGGGGAAATAGAATAAACGAAACTCAACCACTTCAGTTATGCTGGTGGCTATCTCATTCCTCCGGATGTGCTCCTCAATGAAGAACATTCATCTCCCGATGGTGCCACTGATGATAAGCAAAACAGAGGGCGCACTCTACAATACCAAACTTAAAAGTTTGCATGTCCCCAAGCAAAGAAAAACTCCAAGGTGTCAAAAATTCCTTTTAATTGCTCTTGTTCCTGTTCTAATCACCCTGCATGACCAAACCAGATGTAAAACATGAAAAATTCTAAAAAATTTGAGATAAAGTAATTTAAAACCAGAACTAAGATAACTATAATGCTAAAATCAAAATAACTATAAAATTAAAACCAAAGTAACTGCAAAACCAAGGATATTAGTAGTTGGGTTACCTCCCAATAAGCACTTCTTTAATGTCACTAGCTTGACACTTGATTGTTGAAGTTTCTTCCTCTTCTTCTAGTTGGTTAAAAGAAATGTCTCCAAGGGGGGAGAGGTGAAAATTAATACCCCCTGATATAAATTCCTCCTAACAAGCTTTCTTTTATTGTGGTTAGCTTGATTCACCTTGCTTGTTGGGGTAGAGGTTGGATTGTTTTTTGCTGACCTTATCTTTTTTATGGATATTTTCTTCTATTTCTTGGTCAAAATCCTCTTTTCAGTGCTTTCCTTGGTTGCCTTCACTTCTTTGATTTCAAATTTTGGGTGTTGTGTGATGGTTGGAGTGTACCCTTCATCAACAACTTCTTAAATTGGTGGTTCAAGAAACTCACCCTCTATGCCACTCTCTACTTCATTGGAGTGTAGATTCCCATAATTATTTTCATCCCTTACAACCTCTTTTGTTTGTGTATCTTCCTTCTTTGTTTGTGCATCTTCCTCTTCTTCCACTTTCTTCCATAGGATCTTACATTGTATTTCTTGGGAAGGAATTTTCTTGTTCCTCTCCCTTGGGCTTGATAATCAACTCCATATATTTCTCTATATTTTTGACACTCATCCTCACATCATGTATGTATTCTTTCATGAGAAGCTCAAGAGATGATGGTTCTTGATATGAGTACGGAGCTGGTGGCTCTTGATAGGAATAAGGAGATGGTGGCTCTTGATATGAATAAAAAGAGGAGGATGGTTCTTGATGTGTATATGGAGATGGTGGTTCTTGATATGAATATCGAGATGGTGGTTCTTGATGTGAATAAAAAGAGGAAGATGGTTCTTGGTATGTGTATAAGATGTCTCTGGTACGGGTTGAGAGATGGATCGAGAACTTGCGGGTTGAGGCAGATGCCGGATCACTTGACTGGAGTGATGGGGGGTGGTACCTGCAAAGACACTCCGACGCTCAAGTCAGAATGGATCTAAGAGGTAGAAAGTGTGAGGAATGAGTGAATACCTGGAGGGACCTGGGTCCTCTATTTATAGGTGATGGTGAATATCTTATCTTATCTTATTTGGCTAAGATAAGGGAGACGTTTGAATTATCTTATCTTATCTTATCTTATTTGCTAAGATAAGGGAGACGTTTGAATTCGAAAGTTGGTTAGGAGCTCTAGTGGGCTGGTTCCGGGCCTTCTGGAAGGGCGAAGGGGGTCGGACCCTGGTAACCAGGTTCAGGGACCGTTCTGGGTGTAGGATCCATGGGTCGGATCCGTAACAGTTGCCCCCGGAGCGAGAGAGTGAGGGTGCTCGCTCTCATCGCTGGAGAAACATTTTCCTCGCCATTGTGGTTTGGTAAGGAGATCATTGTTTGGTTTTTCCGATCGAGGTCGAGGATTTGGGGAGTTCCTAGCCATTTCATGGTTAGGCCAAGAGCGCGTTGTTTAGGCGTCTCATCACATGCCGGGTTTGATGACTGTTCCGAAGAAGGGCCCGGAGATCGGGTCTGGAACAGTTGCCCCCGGAGCATGAGAGTATGCTTTCTTGGTCTCAATGCTAAGTCATTGGAGAGTCCGATTCTCTGTAGTTCGGGAGACTGTGAGAGGCCTGAAAAAGGCGTGATGTCATCATGTACCAATTGGTAGGATGTTGGTCAGTACGGATTTTCGCGAGTTGGAAGACCGTCAGCTCATGCTTGTTTTGTGTGGCCTTTTTTGGGCCGTTATTGTGAACTTATTTTAGGCCTCTTGGTGGGCCAATTTCAAGACTTTGTTTATTTAGCTTATTTGGATTCCCGTTTTGTTGGCTTTGCGGGTGATTGATTCACGAGTCACTATTTTTGTTATTTGGATATCCGTTTTGTTATTTGGATATCCGTTTTATTGGCCTCGGGTGATCGATTCCCGGGTAGCCGTTTACTTATTTGGATATCCGTTTTATTGGCTTCGGGGTGATCGATTCCCGGGTAGCCGTTTACTTATTTGGATATCCGTTTTATTATTTGGATATCCGTTTTGTTGGCCTCGGGGTGATCGATTCCCGGGTAGCCGTTTACTTATTTAGATATCTATTTTATTATTTGGATATCCATTTTATTGGCTTCGGGGTGATCGATTCCTGGGTAGCCGTTTGTTTATTTGGATTCCCATTTTGTTGGCTTTGCGGGTGATCGATTCACGAGTCACTATTTTTGTTATTTGGATATCCGTTTTGTTATTTGGATATCCGTTTTATTGGCCTCGGGTGATCGATTCCCGGGTAGCCGTTTACTTATTTGGATATCCGTTTTATTGGCTTCGGGGTGATCGATTCCCGGGTAGCCGTTTACTTATTTGGATATCCGTTTTATTATTTGGATATCCGTTTTGTTGGCCTCGGGGTGATCGATTCCCGGGTAGCCGTTTACTTATTTAGATATCTATTTTATTATTTGGATATCCATTTTATTGGCTTCGGGGTGATCGATTCCTAGGTAGCCGTTTGTTTATTTGGATTCCCATTTTGTTGGCTTTGCGGGTGATCGATTCACGAGTCACTATTTTTGTTATTTGGATATCCGTTTTGTTATTTGGATATCCGTTTTATTGGCCTTGGGTGATCGATTCCCGGGTAGCCGTTTACTTATTTGGATATCCGTTTTATTATTTAGATATCTGTTTTATTGACTTCGGGGTGATCGATTCCTGGGTAGCCGTTTACTTATTTGGATATCCGTTTTATTATTTGGATATCCGTTTTATTGGCTTCGGGCTGATCGATTCCCGGGTAGCCGTTTACTTATTTGGATATCCGTTTTATTATTTGGATATCCGTTTTGTTGGCCTCGGGGTGATCGATTCCCGGGTAGCCGTTTACTTATTTGGATATCCGTTTTATTATTTGGATATCCATTTTATTGGCTTCGGGGTGATCGATTCCCGGGTAGCCATTTGCTTATTTGGATATCCGTTTTATTATTTGGATATCTATTTTGTTGGCCTCGGAGTGATCGATTCCCGGGCCGCTATTTGTGTTATTTGGATACCTGTTTTGTTATTTGGATATCCGTTTTATTGGGAGTGAGTAGACCGATGTTGTTTTGTCATAAGACGAGGTCTCCTGGTCCGAAGTCTCGTCATACCGTGCTGCCATTGTACCTTAGGCTTATTCTCTATTTTAAGACTAGCTCACGTAGGTGTGCTATACTCTTGACCTTGTCTGCAAGGCCCTACTTTGCTTCTTTCTCGTTTCCTCCCATGGTTCTGCATGGATTTTGGTGTGCATCGAGATCGGAAAGGAAGATTCCTGCCGCGTCTCGGGATCTCTTGCGTAGGGCTAGGCTAATGTTGTCGTATTCTACCGCCGTTTCCCGGTCTCCGTGGATGGTTCCGAAGGAGCCATCTTCTGCCGTGAACTTCATTAGAAGGTATTTGGTAAAGATGACGGCGGAGAGGTCGTTGATTGTTTTCCTTCCGAGGATGACGTTATAAGCGGTGGAGTTCTTGAGGACCACGAACTCGGACAGGATTGTCTTCCTCTGGCTTCCCGTCCCTATGGTAAAGGGAAGAATGATGGAACCGTCTGGCTTGAGGAAGTTGTCTCCGAGTCCCGTGACACCGTTGTGGTGTGTTTGGAGATTTTCGTTGCGGAGCCCGAGCTTGTCGAAGGCACCTCGGAAGAGGATGTTAGAGTCTGTGCCGGTGTCCACCAGTATTCTCCGAACTTGTCCTGTTCCGATTCTCGCCGAGATGACGAAAGGTGCGTCTTCGGCCGAGGTGCTGTGCTGGCAATCCTCGGGCAAGAAAGTTATCGTTTTGTCGGCTGTGGTAGCTGGGGCTTGATCTCTGACGGCCAAGACTTTGAGGTCCTTTTTTAGTGTTAATCTTGACTTGCTTGACACATCCTTGCCCGTGATGACATTTACTACTATGGCCGGGTCGTCTTCTGGACTTTCCCTGGGAGGTTGTTTTTGTGTTCTCAGGTTGCGTCCTTCCCTCTCAGGCGACCTGTCTTTTTCCGCACGTTTTGGTTCTCTGATGATTTTTGGCGAACTCTGGGGGGTTGCCGTCTCTTATAGCTTGTTTGAGGGCGTCTTTAAGGTCAAAACAGTCTTGTGTCCTGTGCCCGTAACCTTGGTGGTAGTCGCAGTAAAGGGTCTTGTTGTCGCCCGTTATTTCTCTGAGTTGTCGGGCTTTTGGGATAATACCCCGATCCGCTATCTGGTAGTATATCTCGGTAATCGGGGCTGTCAGGGGGTGTAGTTCGAGAATTTCCCGATCCTGGGTGGTCGGTTTGTGTTGGTTTGTTTGGGTTGGTCTCTTTGACTTTCTCTGGGCATCGGATTATAGCGGGAAGTCGGGTTGCCGTGTGGGGTGTTGCCGTGTTGCCGTTTATTGGCGGCGACGACCTGGCTGACCTCTTCGTCGTTTATGTAGTCTCTGGCGACGTTTTGGATCTCGTGCATGGTCCATACTGGCTTGGTGGTGAGGTGTTTGCGGAAGTCTTCGTTCATGAGCCCGTTGGTTAAACAGAGGCTTGTGACGGAATTCGTGAGTCCATCAATCGTTAGGCATTCATCGTTGAAGCGGTCCAGGTATTTTCGTGTGGATTCGTCTTGTTTCTGTGTGACCCCTAATAAGCTGATGGGGTGTTTAGCTTTGGTGATTCTGGTGGTGAATTGGGCCATGAACTTTCGTGAGATATCGTGGAAGCCAGTTATGGATCCGTTGGGGAGGGCGTTGAACCATTTGATCGCAGGGCCAGCTAAGGTTATCGAGAAGGCCTTACACCGGATCATGTCGGCGGCTCCTTCCAGGTTCATCCTGGCCTCGAAGGCCATTAGGTGTTCCCGGGGATCATTGGTCCCGTCCTATTTCATGTCAGTGGGCTTGTTGAAGTCCTTCAGAAGTTTGGCTCTCAAGGATTTTTCTGTGAACGGGATGGCTTCCATTATCACGTGCATGTTTCCTGCTCGTTTGGCCTCCCAATGGTGCCGTCGGTCGTCTTCTCCGCGTCGGTGTTTTGGGTCTAGGGAAACACTGCGATCGTGCTGTTTGCAGTGTTGTTGCTCAGGGGGCCTAGTGTTCCTAGTATCGCGGTGAGATTAGGTCTTGGAGGTCGCTTGGCTTGTATGCTCTGGGTGGTACCGTTCTTTGGGTGTGACTCGGCCTTTGAGGTTTTGCACCCTGAGGCACAACTCTTGGATTATATGGACCGCCTTCTCTCCCAGGCCATCGGGTGGCCGGGCATCAGTGGGAGGACGATTGTCCTCTCTTGGTTGTTGCTGGGTTGGGGTTGGTTGGCGATGTGCCGCGTTTATTATCCTCTCGTGGGTAGCGTGTTATCTTGGAGTTCGGAGTTGGGCTTTGTGGGTTTGAGTTGGGGTGTCGGGTAGAGGATTGCTCCTCGAGGTTCTTCATCATGCCGCCACGATTTGGCTGTCCCCCGTATCTGTGCAAGAACCTTGAGAACTTTCTTGATCTATTGGCTCCTGAGAGGTCTGAGCTTGGCCACGGTGGTAGCATTTAAGGAGGTCGTTCATGATGTCACAGAGTTGTCACAGGTGAGGCGGCAGATGACAGAGGTTTGGAACCTAGTGTTGAAAGAGGTGACCTCGTGGGTTTGGAGGAAGAGCTTGAAGAGTTCAAAAGAAGAAGCAACCTCGGTAGGCATGGAGCCGAAGTAGAGGGAGAAGATGGGGCCATGGCGCTTGGAGAGACGGAAGAGGGAGTGGTGAATGAGAGGGTCCAAGAGGTGGAGGTGTCCCACTAAAGGGAGGCGAGACTTTGGGCTCAGAAGATTTGGAATTTCACCGTTGGAGTAGGGCGAGGGTGCATAAAAAGTGTTATCACTAAGAAGGTAATTGCAAGTAACATTGTTCCTTTGGGATTTCGCCGTTGGAATAGGGCGAAGGTGTGTTATTGCTGCAAAGGTGATGTAAGTTAAGGAAACATTATTCCTTTGGGATTTCGCCGTTGGAGTAGGGCGAAAGGGTGCATAAACATGCAAAGGTGATGCAAGTTAAGGAAACATTATTCCTTTGGGATTTTGCCGTTGGAGTAGGGCGAAAGGGTGCATAAACCTGCAAAGGTGATGCAAGTTAAGGAAACATTATTCCTTTGGGATTTCGCCATTGGAGTAGGGCGAAAGGATGCATAAACATTCAAAGGTGATGCAAGTTAAGGAAACATTATTCCTTTTTGCTCTCAGTTACACGCAAGAAATCTGAGTTTGATGATTGCTCTTCTGGGTTATCCGCCATGCCGCCACAACATTGCAAAGTCCCCACAGACGGCGCCAATGTACAAGATGTCTCTGGTACGGGTTGAGAGATGGATCGAGAACTTGCGGGTTGAGGCAGATGCCAGATCACTTGACTGGAGCGATGGGGGGCGGTACCTGCAAAGACACTCCAACGCTCAAGTCAGAATGGATCTAAGAGGTAGAAAGTGTGAGGAATGAGTGAATACTTGGAGGGACCTGGGTCCTCTATTTATAGGTGATGGTGAATATCTTATCTTATCTTATTTGGCTAAGATAAGGGGGACGTTTGAATTATCTTATCTTATCTTATCTTATTTGGCTAAGATAAGGGAGACGTTTGAATTCGAAAGTTGGTTAGGAGCTCTAGTGGGCTGGTTCCGGGCCTTCTGGAAGGGCAAAGGGGGTCGGACCCTGGTAACCAGGTTCAGGGACCGTTCTGGGTGTAGGATCCGTGGGTCGGGTCCGTAACAGTATGTATATGGAGATGGTGGTTCTTGATATGAATATGGAGATGGTGGTTCTTGATGGATAGGATATCGGACATTGAAATCTTTTTACTCTTGACCTTGCCAACCAAAATTCGGGTAATTCCTCCGTCCACAATAATATGAATCACTCCTTGGGTGTGAGTAGTAACCCATGTGATATCTCTCTATTATTTTTCCTTAGCACAAAATACCAAAAAGAATTAAATGCACCATGTGGTAAACAGAAAAACAAAGAAGAAGGAACAGATTTTTTTTATAATAAATAAAATAAAGAATAATAAAAATAAAAGAAAAATTCAAAAATAAATGAAAAGAGGTGAACTAAATTCAAAAATTAAACAAAGTAAATACTAGTATTTTAAAAAATATTTTTAAAAGAAAAATTACTACAAAAATACCAAACATAATTTCAGAAATTAAGAAAAAATAAATGCTATAGAATTCAAAAATTAAAGGGAAAAATTAAACAAGACTCATAAAATAGAAAAATAAAAATAATGAAAAAAAAGAAAATAAATTATAAGAAAATAAAAAGGAAAACAAAATTAAAAAAAATAAAATAAAAAAATAAATATATTGAATAAATAAGACACTAATAAAAGAAAACAAAAATAAAAAGGAAAATAAAAAAAGGAATGCATGAAGGTTTTGAAAAAAATAAAAATTAAAGATATAGAAATTAAAAGTTAAAAGAAAATAAAAAAAAAAAGATAGGAGACAGGGGGAATGTGAATGAAAAACAAAAAAATTGAGGAAAAAAATAAAAAAAAATTAGTAATACTGAAATAAAACTAATTAAAAGAAAAATTATCCAATCTAAGCAATCAAACAAGTAATAGTTGTCAATCACAGTCATTGCAACGGCGCCAAAAACTTGGAGTTTCTCAAGTTTGACTTGGAGTGGGCAGCGTGTACATGGAGCCTTTGTGATTGAATTGGCGCCAAACTTGGGATTTCTCAAGTTTGGCGCGACCAAGGCAGCAAGCAAGGAAGGCGTTGTGATGATCATGGCGCCAAACTTGGGATTTCCCAGGTTTGGCGCCACCAAGGGAGTAATTCCATATGAAAGGTGTAGAGTATTATATATCATTGGAAAGCTCTGGAAGTTTGCTTTTCAATGCCGCTGGAATCACGTCAATGGAGCCTCTGCAGCTCAAGTTATTTCTATTTGAGTGCAAGGAGGTCAGGGATAACAGCATCATGTACTTTCTTCTTCTTCTTCTACGGAAACTCCATCAGATCCATCCGAATGCTACCTGAAATAAACAGAATTACACACAACTCAAAGTAGCATTCATAGTGACTAAAAGATAATTAAATCTTGATTAAACTTAACAATTTGAATCCAAATTCACTAGGAAAAGATGGAAAAGATGCTCATGCATCAAGAATCACTCTGTTAGAAGAGTGTGGTTAGAGTTGAGTGGTGCAAATGATCAAACAGCTAGTGGATTAGGATTCAAATGAGTATATATACAATGAAAAGTAAATGATAATTGCTGTAAGATAAAGTAAACCAACTAAAATTAACTGGTTAGCAAAAGAAAAGAAAAATGTTTAATCTAGGTATCCTTTGAATTAGCCATTGTCAATACAAAAATCAATCCCCGGCAACGGCGCTATAAACTTGATCACTTGAATCTTGTATCACTACAAAAATCCTTCGGCAAGTATACCAAATTGTCGTCAAGTAAAAACTCACAAAGAGTGAGGTCGAATCCCACAGAGGTTGATTGGTTGAGCAACTTTAGTCAGTAGGATATTCTAGTTAAACTAATCATTCATGGGTATTCGTTGCAGAATTTTAAATGACAGAATTGTAAATGACTTGAAAAGTAAAGAACTGAATTAAAGAACATAAATGTAAAGAGCTGGAAACTTAAATTGCACAAAGTAAATGAATGCTAAAGAGCAAGAAATCTAAATGACTGGAATGTAAAGGGGACTTGGTGATAAACAGAAATTAAACAATGCTATAAAGAATAGGGAAAAATAGGGAGGATTCATTGGAGTTAGGAGATATTACATTCTCCGGATCAACAACTTATCATCTCTTCCTCATTCATGCAACTCATTGACCTCATGGCAATCATGAGTGATCAAATCTGAATTCCTTTGTGATTCAATCTCTATCACTTGATTAATAGCCAATTCCTTGGTCTAATTGCTCATGGAAAGAGATGAGGCTTGGTTCCTAATTATACCACACATTCTTATAGATCCAAGTAGTGGGTGGAGTCAAATGTCACCATATCCAATCCCAAAATCCAGATCTACTCAAATGTGAGAAAGGATTTCAAGCATGATTCTCTGATTCCTTTTCCAAGGATCTCATAAAACCCAATTACATTCAATCTCTTTACCAAGATAATTGAATGTTGAAATAAAGAACGAAATACTTTCTAGTAAATCAAAGAGAGATGAAGAGAATAAGAAATTCAATTCACTATTGATCCATCAAGTACAATAGAGCTCCTTTCCCCAATGAGAGGGAGTTTAGATACTCAAAGCTCGGAAAGAGTACAAGAGATGGAGAAGTGAAGTACATAAAAGTGTAAGTAAATCTCCAAAAGTCCAAAGTCCTTTCCTTACTACCCTCTAAGGGGTTTATATACTGCTCCTATTTTGAAGATAAAAATTACAATTAAAGAAAATAATAAAGAAAATAAAAATCTCTTACTAACTCCCTTGGACTCCTTTCTCTGAGTGAAGGCGTGTTAAGTGGCATGCCACTTGAGAGTGCACACCCATGATGAAGCATTGGCATGCCATGCCCAGAACACGTGGTTGGCACGCCCTCCTTGGTGACCTATATACCCTTCTCTGTTAGATAAGCCTGACATGCCACACCCAGGCACGCCCCTGGAAACGCCAATATCAAGAGTTGGGCGTGCCACGCCTTCGAGCATGCCACTGGCACGTCCATGATGCTGCAACCATGTTTCTTCTCTGGAAAACTAGCCTGGCGTGCCACGCCCAAGCACACTAGCGCAAATGCCAATAATAATAGTAGGGCGTGCCACGCCTTCGAGCACGCCAGTGGCATGCCCATGGTGCTGCAACCATGTTGCCTCTCTGGAAAACTAGCTTGGCGTGCCATGCCCAGGCACGCCAGTAGGCATGCCCACTTTGAATTTTTGGCGTGAAACGCCTAGGCACGCCCATGGCACGCCTTCAATGCTGCATTCATTCCCTTCCCTAGATGATTGACCTGCCGTGCCATGCCCACAAATGCCAGCAGGCACGCCAGCTTTATGAACTTGGCATGCCACGCCTTCGAGCACACCTGATAAACCCCAATTTTGTGGTTGATCTCGTATTGAATTTAGAGGATTTTATCAAAATATCTCACATTTATTCATTGAAATAGCATGCTTTTGTAATTCTCCCGAATTTCATGCTTAAGAGTGAAAACATGCTTTTTAGGCCTTAAAATAGCTAAATTTAATTCACCTTAATTCTATTTGATGCCTTGATATGTTTGTTGAGTAATTTCAGGTTTATAGGACAAGGATTGGATGGAAGAAGTGAAGGGAAAAGCATGCAAAGTGGAGAATTTATGAAGAAATGAGGGTTTGCTGAACTCAAAGCTACGTGCATGTGTCACCCACGCGTACGCGTGAGAAGGAAATTTGCCAGTGACGTGCACGCGTCACCCACTGATGATGCGGGAATTCGCACAGCAACAAATTCCTTCGGCAAGTATACTAAATCATCAAGTAATAACTCACAAGAGTGAGGTCGATCCCACAGGGATTGATAGATTGAGCAATTTTAGTTGGGTGACTTGTCTAGTCAAGCGAATGTTAAAAAGTTTGGTGAATTTTAATGAACAGAAAATAAATCCTCAAGGAAAGTAGAACAATAAAATGTAGAGTATTAGAAATTTCAATGCTAGAAAGTAAATGAATGAAACTTAAATGGCACAAGTACTAGAAATTTAAATGCTGAAAGGTAAAGGACAGAAACTTAAATGGCAGGAAATGTAAAGAACTGAAACTTAAAGAGCAAGAAACTTAAATGAGTTGAAGCTTAAATGACAAGGAAATAAAGGCAAGAATGTAAATGACAATGGAAAGTAAATGGCAGGAAATGTAAAAGGGCTTTGGGTGCTGGGAATTAAAGGAAGTAGTAAATTCAAGGCAATTAAAGGAAACTCAATCAAATCAAAGTGAAGAATAACAAAGAGAAAGATTCATTAGGGATTGGAGATATCAAAATCCATCATGAACCAATGGGTCTCAACTTCATTCTCAATCATATGAAGTAGATCTATGGCAGATTGTAATTAATTGAGTCCCAATTCCTTGGCAACCCAATTTCTTTAATCACAATCAATTTGCCAATTCCTTGATCTAATTGTCATAGGAAGAGGTTAAGTGCATCTCTCTTATCCATAAGCTACACAAACTCTCAAGATCTCAATTCCTTCCGAATGGTGTTGATCAAGAGAGTTGTGAGAGATAGAGCTTCAATCTAATTTCCATGATTCCCCTTCTGAGGCTCTCATGGACATTCAATGGATTTAAACCCCCTTCTAGAGTGAATAGATCAAAATAAGCTTACAAGTTATCTCTTGGCTACAATAAACGGATTGAGAAGAAGAAGAATTTCATTCAATCATGTGAATTACAATAGGGCTCCTCCCCCTAATGATGTAGGGTTTAGTTTATCATTGCTCAGCAAAATCAAGAGGAAAAGAAAATTACATGAAAGTAAAAGAAAGTAAAAAGAAAATGATTCAGGATTTCCCAATTAGGGTCCCTGCTTCCCAGCCTTCTTTTCTAACTTTAAAATCTATCGTATTTATAAACTTTCCAGATCAATCTTCAAGTCTTTGGATATGGGCTTTGGCCTTAGTTGAAGCAAGTTAGGAGTGGCTCTTTCTGATGTTGACACAGGCATTAGCTCACTAACGTTCCATACTTGCATGGGTGCTATTTGGAATGAAAGTTGCTACAGGCGTTAGTGACCAACATTAGTGCACTAACGATGGCTAACGTTGCCTTTAAAATCCTTTAGAAATGTTGTCACTGGTATTAGTATACTAACGTTGCCACCAACATTCTTTCAATCACGCGTACACATCGCCCACGCATACGTGTCGCTGACCAATTTTCCATGCATTCCTCTTGAAATTATCGAAGACGTTAGTGTGCTAACTTTAGGTAACGTTAGCACACTAACGTTGGCACCATATTTTTTTAGTAACGTTGGTGAGCCAACTTTGGGCCACCAATATTGCTTGTCAACTTTGAAATGTTAGTGGGCAACGTCAGTGAGCCAACTTAGGCCACTAATGTTGCTCACTCTTTTCCTTGGAAACGTTGATAGGCAACGTTGGTGAGCCGTCCTGGACCACCAACGTTGCTTCCCCTTCCTTGTGCCAATGTTGATAGGCAACGTTGGTGAGCCATCTTGGGCCACCGACATTGCCTCCGCTTCCTTGAGCCAACGTTGATCAGCAACGTTGGTGAGCCAACTTTGGCCACCAACGTTGCCTCCTCCTTCTTTGCAACGTTAGCCATAGCGTTAGTGCACTAACTTTGGCCACTAATGCCATGGCCTCTTAATGGCTAGAATCGTTGTCGGTCTAGATTTTCTTCCAAAATAAGGAAATCAATTCGTTGTGAGCGTAGCTCCAAACCAACTAACAATCCTTGCGATCAAATTAGGATACGGGTTTTGTGTCACGAATAATGAACCCCAATGAAAATTAACCGAAGTATTTAGACTCCGGGTCGTCTCCCTAGGAAACAATGAAGTGCTCAATTATTGGCTATAAAAGGGTATAAGGGAATAAATCAAATATTGATAATCATGAGAGGCCAACCTATTAAGTCTACTTCCCAAAAGCTTTAAGTACGTAACATCTACTCCTAAGCTTAGAAGTACGTCAAATAGGTTTGATCACATCAACCCGTAAGTCCCAACCTACCCACTAATTAACTTAGTAGTGGGTTAGCATCAATGGGTGTCAAATTGATCACCAAGGGTTCTCAAATCACCAAATCCATTATATCCAATGACTCAAGTTTACCCAATTCCATTAGCTTAGACCAAGAGTTGACAAAACTACTCAAAAACTAAGGAAAACATTTCATCAAACACATAGAGTGCAATAGAAATAAACATCATAAATTACAAGAATAATAAAATCTACCAAATACTAATTGCAAGAAGAATAAATTCACAATTCAATTCATCAATAAAAAGAAACATCAACATCAATTTGCATTAAATGTAAACCGATTCCAACATGAGTTCATCATCACAAAAGAGAGCAAAAGGAGAAATTAACATCACAAATAAGGGAATCAAGATGTAGAGATGAGAAATAATAAAAGAAACAAGATGAGATCAAGTAATTAAATATGAATCTAAGAAAATCTAACCTAATTCTAGAGAGAAAAGGGAGCTTCTCTCTCTAGAAAACTAACTAAAGGTTCATGTTGGCTAAACTAATTGCTCCCCCCTTTGCTTGGACTTCAATTCTGCATGAATTACACTCAGAAACAAGTTGGATTTGGACCTGGGCAGCTCAGAAATTGCCCCAGCATTTTGCCTTTAAGTGGGTCATGTGAGAGTATTGGCGTGTGCGCGCCATGTGCGCGTGCGCGTCGATTGGCAAAATCTTCACCCGCGCGGACGCGTCATGTACGCGTGCGCATCTCAATGTAAAACCACTTTTGCGCGTGCGCGCCTTGTACGCGTGCGCGCCCATTGGTGCATTCCCAATCTTTGTTTCTTCATGCATTCTCCCCTTTGCATGATTTCCTCCTCATTCTTTCCTTCCAATACTTGCCTTATGATCCTGGTTCACTCAATAAACACATCAAGGCATCGAATGGAATTAAAGTGAATCATAATCACCAATTTAAGGGCCTAAAAAGCATATTTTTACGCTTAAGCACAATTCAAGGGAGAATTACAAAACCATGCTATTTTATTGAATAAATGTGGGAAAAGGTGGTGAAATCTTCCAAAATAAGCACAAGATAAATCACGAAATCGGGGTTTGTCAAAAATCTCCCACACTTAAACTAAGCATGTCTTCATCCTAAAATCAAGAAAGAAACAAAGGGTATTAACATTTATTCAATGCAACTAACTAAATGCAATCTATCTATATGCTATCTATTTACATGATGCAATGGCTTAGTCAAAATAAATCAATCTCCAAGAATACACATACAAGCACAAGGGCTAAGGTATTAGCAATCAAAGAAAACCACAATTGGATTGAATCATTGAAAGATTTCACAAACTTGCAAGAAAAGATGATCATGGGTGAAAACATGTAGTTGAGCGATCGAACCCTCGCCGGATGTGTATCCGCTCTAGGCACTCAAGTATATGGGGTTGATTCACTCAATTCTCCCCTAATCATGCTTTCCAAGATTTGTTTTTCATCTAACAATCAACAATTATTTCATGCATGCATACAAATATCATGAGGACTTCCCATAGGTTGTAACGGGGCCAGGTCAAGGTAGGATGCATATGGTCAAGTGAGCTTAAAATTCGAATCTTTGATTAACTTAAACTTCCCACCTAACCTATGACAACCTAAACAATTCTAAACAACCTAGCTATCCATCCTTCACTTTTTCACATACTCATGCATTCTTTTTAGATTCTCACACATATGCATTGAATTTATGAAACCTTAAACTTTGGGACATTTTGTTCCCTTTTTGTTGCGAAAAAATTTTTTTTTTACTAAAATATATGCAAGAATATCAATGCATATGATTTACACATGATTAATACATGAGTATGTTCCCAATTCCCAAGATTCTCAACACAAATACAAAAATACACTTTTATCTCTACCCAATGTACCCAACTTCCCAAAACCAAATGATAAACACTCTCCCCTTTGCATACTTTCCTCCTCATTCCTTCCATCCAATACTTGACTTATGAACCTGAGATCACTCAACAAACACATCAAGGCATCAAATGGAATTAAAGTGAACCATAATCACCAATTTAAGGGCCTAAAAAGCACGTTTTTACGCTTAAGCACAATTCAAGGGAGAATTACAAACCATGCTATTTCATTGAATAAATATTTCTTGTGATTCCAGTTGCGTTAGAAAGCTGACATTCAGAGCTTTCCAACAATATATAATACTTTATAGTGGGCATGAAATTGGAGCACAAACCAGAGGTATCTTTTAAGCCCAAAAAACACCAACTGGGTAGCAAGTGTGACGTTAGCCACACTAACTTCAGCACTAATGTCACACTTGTAGCGTTAGTGTGGCTAACGTTAGCACTGACGTTAGCACCTGGACCTCAACTTGATTCTCTTTCAAGGACCACCCAACCTCAAGAAGCAAGCCCACAAGTGTCAACCAATCAAGGACACAAGAAGCATCTAGAAAAGGAATTTTTATTTAATTGTAAATTGCTTTTAATTTCATTTTGTAATTTAGGAGAGCCTATATAAGGGCCTTAGCTTTTACATTCAAAGGGGATTCTGGAATGGGGGATTGAAGAGGGGTCTTCGGACTCCCTCCCCTCACACACTTTTCCTTCTCTTTCTTTTCTTTGTACTTTTCATTCATGAATTTTGAAGTTTCAATTTTAGTTTTAATCTTCATCTTTACTTTTCTGCACTTTCTTTCTTTTCCATTTCCAGAGCTATGAACAACTAAACCCCTTTCATTGGGTTAGGGAGCTCTGTTGTAATTTGATGGATCAATACTAATTTTCATTACTCTTCTTCTATCTTTTCTCTTGATTTTACTAGAAAGCTTTCAATCTTCATCCAATTGGGTAGTTATCTTGGAAAAGAAGCTATTCATACTTGGATCTCTTTTGAACCTTGGAAGAGGAATGAAGAGATCATGCTAGAAATGCTTTCTCGTGTTGGACCAAATTGGGTTTGGTTGGGTATGGTGACTATAATCCTACCAACACTTGATTTGGGAATGCATGTGGTATAATCAATGACCATACTTCATCTCTTCTCATGAGCAATTGACCAAGGAATTGGCTATTGATCAAGATTTAAGAGATTGAATTACCAAGGAAATGGAATTTGATCACTTAAGATTGCCAAGGAGATCAATGAATGCATTGATTGAGGAAGAGATGAAAATGAACTTGATCCGGAGAATGCAACATCTCCTAAGCCCAATGAATCCCCATTTCTGATCTTACCCATTCTCTTTAATTTCTGCAATTTACTTTCATGAGCATCTTCCCCATTCCCATTTACAATTCTGCAATTTACTTTCCGTCATTTACTTCCAGCTCTTTACTTCCAGCATTTACATTTTTTGCTATTTACTTTCCCGCCATTTAACTTTCTGCAACTCTCAAACCAAATTCTGCTTCGCTCAACTAGAACATTCTTCTAATTAAAGTTGGTTGACCAATCAATCCCTGTGGGATTCGACCTCACTCTATTGTGAGTTTTTACTTGACGACAATTCGGTATACTTGCCGAAGGAAAATTGTTGAGAGACAAATTTCCGTGCTATCATTTGTTTCCATGAAATCTGTGGTGGAACACCAAACTTAGTATCACACATTCACCCCTCTTGAACTCATTTTGGTGTGCAACACCAAACTTAACTCCTTGCGATACAGGGAAACCTACTTAACTTTCTTATTGAAACCTACTCGCTCATTGTGAATGTAGAATTCATAACATAGGAAAGGGAATTAAAGAAAGACATGATAAATAATAATCAAAGAGATCAATTAAAAATAAAAATATTTCTTGTATTAATAAATCCTAAAAGTAATCCGATAGTAACTCTGAGTAAATAAAGGACATGGAAGAGTAAGAGACAGGTAAAGAAAACAAACTAGAATGATGAAGTCTTGCTGAGGTAATAACTCTTCTCAATATCCCAATGTAAAAAGCAATAGAAATAAAATCCTAAGAACTATGAATGTGTAGAGAGAAAACCTAAAGGAGGAGTAAAAACTAGATCTAAAACTCAGAATTTTCTGTATTGAATCGTTGTTTTCGTTTCTGCATGTTCCTTGCTCTAGTCTGCTCTTCTGGGCTGAAAATTCGGTCAAAACAGGGCCCAAAATCGCCCCCAGTGAATTCTGCAGATTCTACAGATCGCGCATGTCACGCGATCGCGTCATTCATGCGGACGCGTCATTCGGCGTTTTGCCTTGCCACGCGTGCACGTCGTCCACGCCTCCGTGTCACTTGTGCAGTTCCAATCCGCGCGGTCGCGTGAGCCATGCGTCCGCGTCACTTCTCGCTGGTCATCTCCTCAATTTCTTGTGTTCCTTCCATTTTTACAAGCTTCATTTTCAATCTCCAAGTCATTCATGCCCTATAAAGCCTGAAACACTTAACACACAGATCACGGCATCGAATGGGATAAAGGAGAATTAAAATACATAATTAAAAGTCTTTAGGAAGCAAGTATTCAATCATGTAATAATTTCAAGAAGGAAATATAAATGCATGCCAATCATATGAATAAGTGGGTAAAGAATTGATAAAACCATACAATTAAGCACAATATAAACCATAAAATAGTGGTTTATCAACCTCCCCAAACTTAAACATTAGCATGTCCTCATGCTTAGTTGAAGGAGATAAAATAAACGAGTAGGAACATGTAGAACTCATGTAATGCAATGCAACCTATATATATGAATGCAACTATATGATTCTTGTCTACTTGATCAAAGTAAATAGGCTCTTCAAGACAATCACAATTCAAACTCCACTAATTCAATTCCTATACAGTAAGAATAGATAAAAAATGCAAGAAGGCAGCTCATGAAAGCAGGGAACATAGAAATTCAAGCATTGAACCCTCACTGATGATGTATGTACACTCTAATCTCTCTAGTGTATAGGGCAATCACTCGATCCTTCTCTAATCATGCTTTCTAATTTTTTTTTTCTTCTCTTAACCAATCAACAACATTTAATATATTAATGCAAACATCATGAGGTATTTTCAAGGTTGTAATGGGGCCAAGGTAAGGGTAAGGATACATATATGGCTAAGTAAGCTTATAAATTGAATCTTTAATTAACCCAAGCTTCAACCCAACATATATATATTCTATATAACTTAAAATTCACACCTAGCTACCCAAAATTTTTCTTTCACATTCCATATTCATGTATCAACTTTTTTTTTTTAATTTTATCATACATGCATTGATCTTTGAATTCTTAACTTAGCATTGGGGTAATTTTATCCCCTTTTTTATTTATTGGATATTTTTGGATTTTTTTTCAACATAAACATAAAAATAAACATAGCTAATCAATGCATATAGATTTTTAATTCTTATAGTTTCACATGAGTAGGTACCAAAATTCCCATTGTATTATCATGACACATTCCCTTATTATCTTGTGTTCTCACAATTTCCCATACTTAATTAACACACACAATTCTATCTTAAGCAAACCAAAGATTCAATTGGGGTATAAAATTATTTTTCCGCTTAAGGCTAGTAATGTGGTAAATTACATAACAAATGGGATTTAAAGGCTCAAAGTAGTTAACAAAGGTAATTGAGAGGGTAGGCTTAATTTGGATAAGTGAGTTTAAACAAATAATGGCCTCAATCATATGCAAACATATAAATATATTAAACATTGGACATATAGGATGAAACAAAATATAGATTACAATCATAGAGAAGTAAACACACAAGAATAAAATAATTATGGTTAAATAATATAACCATGCATTTGGGCTCAAATCTCACAGGTTGTGTGTTCTTTGGCTCAAAAATTATGTTCCAAATACAATTTCAAGTAGTTTTAACATAAGATTTTTGGTTAAAATTAGTGAAATTTTGTTCTAAAGATAGGGTCTTAGAAGAAACTTATTGTCTTTTCAATCAAGTAGAACATGCATGCAACTAACCTATTACTATGTAAATTATCCTATTCTACAAAAGAAAAAACTAACTAAATATCCTAATTTATTGGTGTTAGGGAAGAGAAATTACCTCCGGGAGTCAGGTACTGACTGACCTCCCCACACTTAAGGCTTTGCACCGTCCTCGGTGCCATCTGTCAGGAACAAGGGTGGGCTGGTAGCAGTATCTCCACAGTCGGGACCATCATGGCTCCCTGTGCTGGTAAAGAAAGTAGAGTCCGGGGTGTCTGAGTCCTTGAATTTTCCCATAATCAGCTCCTTAAGGTATGTGAATCGGCGCTTGTTACGGCGCTCCCTTAGCTTAGTTTTCTGTTCCTGCCGATCGATTTTTAAGTATCTGATGGAGCAGTTGGGTTGTTGTAGGTGCTTGTGGTGCTGAAGGAGGAATGTCCTTAGCCGGTTCAGTAGGCTGGCTAGTAGTGGCTGCTAGAAGTCTAATATATTTCCCGTTAGGGACGTACTGATCATCCCGTGGAAGCATGGCTTTGGTGTCCCCAGCTCTGTAGGAGACTCCGGCTGCCGAGATGAGATCTGAGACCAAGGCGGGAAAAGGTAAGTTACCCGCAATCTGTACGTGTTCCATGGCATTCCAGATGTGTCATGGTAGATTCAGAGGCTGGTCTGTAAGGATGCACCATAGTAAAACGGCCATGTCTGTAGTGAAGGAGGATTCGTGAGTGCTTGGAAAGATGTAGTGGGACATGATCTGTACCCATACGTGAGCCTCCAAGGTAAGTGCTGAAGCCGATATTCCCTTAGGATGGGAACGGTGGTATTCGTAGATCCATCTGCTTCCAGGTAGTGCAATAACTCTGAGAACAGCGTCCTAGTCAAATTGGTACATCTGGCGCCTGAGTGAGGCTTCTTGAAAGGCATCCAATCGTTCTGGAGCAGGGGGAAGATCTAGAGCTTGTTGAATGGCCTCTTCTGTAATGGGGACTTGCTTCTGACGGACATAGACAGACTGCAGGATTGGCAGGTGGAAATTAGAGTAGAACTCAACTACCCAAGAAAGATTAACCTGCCTTAGCTGTCTCTGGAGGAAACCCCATTGTCTTCGTTCAATTTGCGGCTCAACAAAGGTAGCAATATTGAGCGGGAGGATAAGAAGGTATTCGTTGTTGTAGCTCTGTTCTGCTAGGATAGGGAACATCTGCTCACAATAGCGATTGGGAAATCGCGCATGTCCTTTGCTGGGAAGGCTTTCTCTTTATCATCAACCTTTATAATCCTCCTAATTCTTTTTGTTGAGGGCTTTACTGCAGTTGAAGAAGGCTCTGCTACTAATGCTCTTTTTGTTACTCTTCTTGCTGGTGGTTTGGGAGTAGCTTTGTCTTTTCCTTTCTTGGTGGCCATCCTGAAAAGGGGAAGAGAAAGTAACTTAAGTTCAAAGAGATAGAGCAAGGAAGGGGATGGTATAAGTGATAAACAATGCACGGTAAAGAAGATGTCGTTAACACATGGTCATGACTACATGTGAAAAGTTCACCAATGGAAATATGGCAAGTGCATTTGAGGACAACTAAAAGCAAGGTGTTTATTGGCATGCAGGCAAAGGCATGAGTAGCATAGATCAAGCATTTAATTAATCGAATGTGTTATCACTCGTAACAAACTAGCCATCACATTTGTATTGACAATAAAATTCAATTAATACAATAGTAAAGCGAATTTGTGAAAAGCAAGCATTGGATAGTAGAATAGAATAACGTAGAAAGATGCATAATGCCATAAGGGCGTTTTCACAAACACATAGAATGCATGGTAAATAAGCTATTTGAAAATAATAATTTGAACATGCAAGCAACCCGTTAAAAAAATAATATATAATTGCCAAATAATTTTAACACCAAGTAATGCGAAATAATGAGTCAAAGAAATTTCTAACACCAAGTAAAAAGGAAAAAAAGAAAGAAAAAGAAAATATGGATAATGAAAGTAAAAAGAAAAGAAAAGAAGATAACATAAAAATAAGAAGAATAATAGAAAAGTAAGGAGGGAAGAAGAAAAAGAAAAAAAAAACCTTGTTAATAGGGTGAGAGAGAGAGTAGAAAGTGAGAAAGAAGGAAGAAGAAGAATGAAAGAAAGAAAGAAAGAAGAAGGGAAAAAAAATGTAGGATTTGGTGAAAAGAAAGATAAGATATGTTGGCAAATCAGGAAAGCTGTGCGGCGCAAGCGACGCGGCCGCCTGGGGCACGCGGTCGCGTGAATTGCACTTATTCGGATTGACGCGGTCGCGTGACCCGTTTTATGCTACTGGCGCGTGGGCAGCCTCGCGCTCGCACAACTCTCTGTTCGAAATCTTATTTTGCCAATTTTTAGGGGACGCGGTCGCGTGGTCAACGCGATCGCGTGCGTGGCCATTATAGGGGTATGATATGGACGCGTGAGCCATGCGTCCGCGTGGTAAGAATTGTGCGTTCAGCACTAATCCAGCACCACGTTAGCACAACTTTCGGTCGTGCACCCTTTTTCACGTCGATTTCCAGGGCACGCGGCCGCGTGAGTGACGCGGTCGCGTGGAAGGCCAATGTTCCCACATGACGCGGACGCGTCAGCGACGCGGTCGCGTGGGGTGATTTGTGCCAAAGGCACGCCGCCAGCCACGTTCTCGCGTAACTTTCTGTTCGCTTTCTTATTCTTTCTGAGCCACCTGCGACGCGGACGCGTCAATGATGCGGTCGCGTCGCGTAAATTTTTTTTTTTAATAAAAGTATGCAAGTGTAGATGCAGATTAAATGTACTAATAAAGAAAAGAGTTATTGAATAAGATAACTAATAATAAAGAAAAGAACGATCATACCATGGTGGGTTGTCTCCCACCCAGCACTTTGCTTTAACGTCCGTAAGTTGGACGCTCCACTAGCTCAGTTTTCGGCTATGTGTGGATCTTCCAAGAGGAAGATCTCGAGCTCCTTGTTTTTCTTCATCTTCTCGCCATGGTACAGCTTTAAACGATGTCCATTAACTTTGATGAGTTCAGAGCTTGAAGGATGACTTAGGTGAAAAACTCCATACGGTTTGGCCTTCTCTACTCTGTATAGACCTTCCCATCTTGATCTCAACTTGCCTGGCATGAGCCTCAGTCGAGATTTGTAAAGGAGGATTAAGTCCCCAGGTTGGAACTCTTTCCTCTTGATGTGCTGATCATGTACAACTTTCATCTTCTCCTTGTATAGCCTTGAGTTCTCATACGCCTCTAGGCGAAGGCTTTCTAATTCTTGTAGTTGCAATTTCCTTTCAGCTCTGGCTTTCTCAAATCCTATGTTGCACTCCTTTACTGGCCAAAAGGCTTTGTGCTCTACTTCAACTGGAAGATGACAGGCTTTTCCATAAACTAAGCGGAAAGGACTCATCCCAATGGGTGTCTTGTATGCTGTTCTGTATGCCCAGAGTGCATCTTGTAGCCTGGTGCTCCAGTCTCTTCTATGAGGTTTGACTATCTTCTGCAAGATACGCTTTATCTCTCTGTTTGACACCTCGACTTGCCCGTTAGTCTAAGGATGGTAGGCTGTTGCAACCTTATGAATTATCCCATGCTTCTTCATTAATCCTATTACAAAAATGGGTGCCTTGATCGCTCACGATTACTCGTGGTGATCCAAAGCGACAGATAATGTGGTTTCGCACAAAGGAAACAACAGTGTTAGCATCATCAGTGCGGGTAGGAATTGCTTCCACCCATTTGGAAATGTAATCCACAGCTAACAATATATAAAAATAACCATTAGAATTTGGAAATGGACCCATGAAGTCAATGCCCCAAACATAAAAAATTTCACAGAAAAGTATAATTTGTTGAGGCATCTCATCCTTCTTGGATATATTACTAAATTTTTGGCATGGAAAACAAGATCTACAAAATTCAGCAGCGTCTCTAAAAAGAGTAGGCCACCAGAATCCACAGTCTAAGATTTTTCTAGCCGTTCTTTGAGGGCCAAAATGTCCTCCACTCTCAGATGAGTGACAAGCCTCTAAGATGGACTGGAATTCTGATTGAGGCACACACTGTCTAATTACCTAGTCAGCACCACATCTCCATAAATATGGGTCATCCCATATATAATATTTAGACTCGCTTTTCAGCTTGTCTCTTTGATGCTTAGTAAAGTTTGGAGGAAAAGTGCGGCTAACGAGATAATTAGCTACAGGTGCATACCAAGGGACTACCTCAGATACTGCTTGCAGGTTATCAAATGGGAAATTATCAGCTATAGGAGTGGAGTCATCTTTAATGTGCTCAAGGTGACTCAAGTGGTCTGCCACTAGATTCTGGTTACCACTCCTATCCTTAATTTCTAAATCAAATTCTTGTAGTAGCAGTATCCAACGTATAAGCCTTGGTTTGGATTCCTTTTTAGCTAATAGATACTTTAGTGCTGCGTGGTCTGAGTACACTACTACTTTCGTACCAAGTAAATAGGTTCGGAATTCATCCAGAGCAAAAACAATAGCAAGAAGCTCTTTCTCAGTAGTAGTATAATTAGACTGAGCGGCATCTAGAGTTTTAGACGCATAAGCAATTACAAAGGGGTCCTTACCTTCACGCTGAGCCAGTGCTGCACCTACTGCATAGTTGAAAGCATCGTACATTATTTCAAATGGCTGGCTCCAGTCTGGTCCTCTCACAATTGGAACTTGAGTCAGGGCGGTCTTCAGCTTATCAAACGCTTGTTTGCAATCCTCACTGAACTCGAACTCAATATCTTTCTGCAGTAGTCTGGATAAGGGATGTGCTACCTTACTAAAGTCCTCCATGAATCTCCTGTAAAAACCTGCATAGCCAAGAAACGAACGGACTTTCCTCACAGAAGAGGGGTAAGGTAAACTAGAAATAACATCCACCTTTGCTGGATCTACAGAGATGCCAGTATTAGACACAACATGTCCTAGTACAATCTCTTGTTTAACCATAAAATGATATTTTTCAAAATTCAATACAAGGTTTGTACTGACACATCTATCTAATATTCTAGATAAACTATCCAAGCAAAGAGTAAAGGAGTCACCATATACACTAAAGTCATCCATAAAAACCTCTATACATTCCTCAATACGATCAGAGAAAAGACTCATCATGCACCTTTGGAAAGTAGTTGGTGCATTGCACAAGCCAAAGGGCATTCTCTTATAAGCATAAGTTCCAAAAGAACATGTGAAAGTGGTCTTTTCCTGATCTTCAGGAGCTATATGAATCTGGAAATAGCCTGTGTAACCATCTAAGAAACAATAATGTGATTTACCTGACAGGCGATCCAGCATTTGATCAATGAATGGAAGAGGATGGTGATCCTTACGAGTGGCCTGGTTTAGGCGTCTGTAGTCAATACAGACCCTCCAGGTGTTCTGAACTCTGGTTGCCATGAGCTCTCCATGCTCATTCTTCACTGTAGTAACTCCAGACTTCTTTGGCACCACTTGTACTGGGCTTACCCATTCACTGTCTGAGATGGGGTAGATGATATCTGCCTCCAGTATTCTGGTCACTTCTTTTTTGACAACCTCTAAGATAGTGGGATTCAGTCTTCTCTGGGGTTGACGGACAGGCTTTGCTCCCTCTTCTAAAAATATTCTGTGCTAACAAACTCGAGGGTTGATGCCTACTATGTCTGCCAAACTCCAACCAATTGCCTTTTTGTGCCTCCTCAGCACACTAAGTAACTGCTCTTCTTGTTGAGAAGTGAGTTCCCTTGCAATGATAACTGGAAACTTTTGCTTGTCCTCAAGGTAAGCATATTTGAGGTATGGAGGGAGGGGTTTCAATTCTAACTTCTGCTCATGGTCAGGCTCTGGGTTGTCTGGAGCTGGTAACAATGGTAAAGCACTTTCATTGTTCTCTGAGAATGTCCTCACACTTGGAACTTGTCCTATGTACTTCTTTTCAAATTCCCCCTGGTGAACTTCAGCCACGGTTTCATCTATGATATCACACTGGAGGATAGAATGATCCTCTGGAGGATGCTTCATAGCTCCATTCAGATTGAAGGTTACTACTCGGCCATCTATTTCAAAAGAGTATGTTCCTGAAAAAGCATCCAATTTGAACTTTGAGGTCTTCAGGAATGGTCTTCCGAGTAGGATTGACGATGGTTTCTCTGACTCATTTTGGGGCATCTCCAGGATATAAAAATCAATGGGAAAAGTGAGTCCCTTAATGCTCATTAATACATCTTCAGCAACTCCAGCCACTGTAATAATGCTTTTATCTGCTAACACAAAATGAGCTGCCGACCTTTTTAAGGGAGGGAGCCTCAAATTATCATATATAGACAAAGGCATTATACTAACACATGCTCCTAAATCACACGTGCAGTCAGAAAATATCACACCACCAATAATACAATTAACCATACATGGACTTGGATCATTACACTTTTCAGGTATACCTCCCATTAAAGCAGATATAGAACTACCTAAAGGAATAGTTTCTAATTCATTAATTTTGTCTTTATGTATACATAAATCTTTTAGAAACTTTGCATATTTAGGTACCTATTGAATAACATCAAAGAGGAGAACAGTTACCTCAACCTTTTTGAATATTTCTACCATTTTGGGATCAGGTTCCAGCTGCTTCCTGGGCTTCCTTGCAAGTTATGGAAATGGAATGGGAATGGTGTCTTCTGCAGTGTCTGCGCCCTTTGGTGCTTCTTCCTGTGATTGGGCTTCTTCTTCTTCAGCCATGTCCTGTATGTCCTCTTCCTCTTCAACATCTTCTACTTCCACCACCTCTTCAGTTTGGATCCTCCTGATTCCTCTCCTGCAGTGTGGTTCCGGATCTTAGGGTGATGGCATTGATGCCACCCTTGGGATTAGATAATGGTTGAGAGGGGATTCCACTGGAGCTCAAAGGCTGGTTATTGGAGTTATTCATTGATCCAATCTTTGAGATAAGAGCTTGCAAGGTAGAGTTCAGACCATTTAGAGTAGAATTAAGGTTATTTTCCATGGCCTGTTGTCTCCGATCAATAGATTATAGTAACTCATCATTAGCAGATGAAGAGGGGTAAGTGATCTGAGAGGTCTGCTGTTGGTTATTCTGTGATCCTTGGGATTGCCTCAGGTGAGGTGCTCTGTATGGCTGGTTCTGGTTCTGCTGCCTGTTGTTGTTATTATTCCACCTTTGATTTCTCTGATTATCTCTGCCTCATCTGTTATTGTTATCCCTCCAATTCTGGTTAGGATTATCTCTCCAATTCAGGTTAGAATTGTCCTGCAATCCATGGCTGTAGCTGCCACCTTGATTATACCCTTGGTTGGGGCGGTCATAGAAGTTATGAGTGGCTGCCACGGTGTTATCTTCCTGCTGGAGCTGCGGACATTCATCAGTATAATGGCTATAATCAGCACATATTCCGCAAACTCTTTGTGGGACTAACTGTTGGCTTTGCTGTGGTGGAGAAGGTTGAGCTTGCTGAACTTGTTGTTGATTCAATTGCATCTGCTTCAGTAAGTTGGTCATTTCACAGATACTCTGAGTTAGAGCAGCAGTCTCTCTGCTAGAGGATACTTCTGCAATAGCTTTTGAACGGCCTTGTTTCTGCCTGTGATTCCGTGTAGATTCAGCTAAGTCGCTGATCAATTGCCATGCCTCATCAGTGGTCTTGTACTTTTTCATAGACCCATTGCTACCACTTTCCAATGTGGTCTTATCTTGGGGTCTCATACCCTGAGTGACGTAGCCGAGCAACACTATCTTGTCAATCATATGGTGGGGGCATGCTTCCAGAACGTTGTTGAAGCACCCCCAGTATTCATAGAGAGTCTCGGATTCATCCTAAACAATTATGGAAATGTCTTTCCTCAGTTTATCAGTAACTTCAGCTGGAAAGAATTTTTCCAAAAATTCTCTTCTAAGTGTATCCCATTTGGATACAGTTGCTGCGGGTTGAGTGTAGTACTACTCTCTCGCCTTTCCCTCAAGAGAGAATGGGAAAGCTTTTAACAAAATTGAAGTTTCATCTGCACCATCATGCCTAACAATAAAACAGGCTGCTTGGAAGTCTCTAAGGTGCTTGATAGGCTCTTGAGTAGGTAAGCCATGAAACTTGGGCATCAAATTGAGCAGTGCAGTCTTTATTTCAAAGTCTGTAGCCACCGCTGGATGATGCGCTTGAAATAGTTGCATTGAAAAATCAGGGGCTCCAGCCTCTTGGATAGTCATTCTCCTAGGTGCTTCCATGTCACCTGCGCGTAAATCAACCGAATCAGCAGAAAGGGAGCCTGTTTCTTCCTCAAGTGACGTTTCATATCCACCCTCAGAGAGGACTAACCGACACCGAGCTTGCCTTATTCGTGAAATAGTTCTTTCAATCTCAGGATCGAATACTGGAAAGCTTGGATCAGGAAGTGAACGCGTCTTCTAATGAAAGAAACATGAAGCTCATAATAGCAAAATAAAATAAAATGCAAATAAATAAATTTCAATTAATAACTTTAGCACTCTATTGCAACTCCCCGGCAACGGCGCCAAAAATTGACGTGGCACAAATTGGCGAGTTAAGAAATTAATATAAGAAATACGTTGCAAGTACAGTTCTTAACCAACCAGAAATCCGCTTATCAATTTAGAAGGTTGTCACAAAATTTAAATTAAAATACTGGGAGTATGAGTCCCAGGTCGTCTCCTAACGAGTTGCAGAAAAGTGTGCTATTTTATTAATTAGATGTTTTCAAAAAATGGTTTGAGTTGAATAACAGGAAATTAAATTAGAGAAATTATGTAATTTTAAATAAAAGCCTTGGCTGGGAGTAGATTAGTTGGAAGCCCTATTCTTGTTGGAGTGCTCTCAAGATTAATTGATAATTGAGGGTTGTTCTGTTTAGTTATCCCTTACTAGGTAAGGGAAAGTCAAGCAAGTTGGAAAGCTATTTCTATTCACAAGTCCCAATCCGCTTACTTGGAAGGATTGGTGTCAGGGACTAGAGAGCAATCCAACAATAAACCCAATTACAATTTTTCTTTTAAGCATCCCAACTCAAGGTCTTCCTTTCAATCAACTCCCATCCAAGTTATGGAACTACTCGCTTATTGTGAATGTAGAATTCATAACATAGGAAACGGAATTAAAGAAAGACATGATAAATAAAAATCAAAGGGATCAATTAAAAATAAAAATATTTCTTGTATTAATAAATCCTAAAAATAATCCAATAGTAACTCTGAGTAAATAAAGGACATGGAAGAGTAAGAGACAGGTAAAGAAAATAAACTAGATTGACGAAGTCTTGCTGAGGTAATAACTCTTCTCAATATCCCAATCTAAAAAGCAATAGAAATAAAATCCTAAGAACTATGAATGTGTAGAGAGAAAACCTAGTGGAGGAGTAAAAACTAGATCTAAAACTCAGAATTCTCTGTAATAAATCATTATTTTCATTTCTGCATGTTCCTTGGATCTAGTCTGCTCTTCTGGGCCAAAAATTGGGTCAAAACAGGGCCCAAAATCGCCCCCAGTGAATTCTGCAGATCGCGCATATCACGCGATCGCGTCATTCATGCGGACGCATCATTCGGCATTTTGCCTTACGACGCGTGCGCGTCGTCCACGCCTCCGCGTCACTTGTGCAGTTCCAATCTGCGTGGTCGCGTGAGCCATGCGTCCGCGTCACTGCGATTTCCTCTATGTCGCGTGGTCGCGTGAGCCATGCGTCCGCGTCACTTCTCGTTGGTCATCTCCTCAATTTCTTGTGTTCCTTCCATTTTTGCAAGCTTCCTTTCCAATCTCCAAGTCATTCATGCCCTATAAAGCCTGAAACACTTAACACACATATCACGACATCGAATGGGATAAAGGAGAATTAAAATACATAATTAAAAGTCTTTAGGAAGCAAGTATTCAATCATGTAATAATTTCAAGAAGGAAATATAAATGCATGCCAATCATATGAATAAGTGGGTAAAGAATTGATAAAACCATACAATTAAGCACAATATAAACCATAAAATAGTGGTTTATCACAATCACTCAAACAAGAATTCATAAAACTAGCACAAGATCTAAGCAAAATTAAACTAAGGAATTCAAATTGAACAATTAAAACTAGTAATTAACAAGATCCAATTCAGAACTCACAAAGGGAAGATCAAATTAAAGCTAGATCTAGAGAGGAACAAGGGTTTCTCTCTCTAGAAGAACAAAGAACCAAAAACTAGCTAAAAATTGTGTCTAGTGTAAAATGATTGATCCTCCCTTTCCCCCTAGCATCCTTGGGTCTTTTCCATGCAGAAACAGCTTGAATTTGGGCCCGATGAGCCTCAGAAATCGCCAGGCACGATTTCCTTTAATGAGGTCACGTGCACCTTTCTGCGCGTGCGCGCCATGCGTGCGTGCGCGCCGATTGCTTTTGTGATCCACGCGTGCGCGCTAGGTGCGCATGCGCGTCAATGGGAATTCTTTGACCCACGCGGATGCGTCCATCCTTGCGCGCCACTTCCAGCTATCCTTATCCACGCGTGCGCGTGCGCGCCAATGCTGAATTTCCCAAAATCCAAATCCTCATGTTCCTTCCATTTGTGCATGCTTTCTTCATCTCTTTTAGGCCATTCCTACCCTATAATTCCTGAAATCACTCAATAAATACATCACGGCATCGAATGGCAATAAAAGAGAATCAAAATATAGCAATTTTAAGGCAAAATAAGCATGTTTTTCATTATGGAGCCATATTAGGAAGTGAACACAAAACCATGCATTTTTTGTGAATAAGTGTGAGAAATATTGACAAAACCCCCCCAAATTCTACACAATATAAACCACAAAATTGGGGTTTATCACTCAGTGTGGTATCCTTCATAGCTCTCTTCATGTTGTCCCCAAACAGTTGGAGGTTAGCTTGTTGTGCTCAGTGCAGCCAATTGCAATCCGTCCAACCTCTTTGACATCACCTCCATCTATTGTTGAAGTTACTGGTGCATCAGCTTATTCTGAGCTAAGATGGCATCCATACCTTCAAGCTCATAGACACCTCTCTTTGGGGCTACTTGTCTCTCCGAGGAGTAGAAATACTGGTTGTTAGCCACCATATCTATGAGATCATGTGCATTTTGTGAAGTTTTCATCATTTGGAGTGACCCTCCTGAAGAGTAATCCAAATCTTTTTTTGCTTTCATAGAGAGGCCCTCAAAAAAGTTTTGGAGCTTCACCCATTCAGTAAACATGTCTGGAGGACATCTTCTGATTAGTGCTTTATACCTCTCCCAAGCTTCATATAGTGACTCTCCCTCCAATTGTCTGAAAGTTTTCACATCAGTCTTGAACTTGATGATTCTTTGAGGGGGGTAGAACTTGGCTAAGAACTTGCTAACCAAGTCATCCCAGTTGGTGATGCTTTCCTTTGGGAAGGTTTCCAACCATTGAGTAGCCTTGTCTCTTAGAGAGAAGGGAAACAACAGCAGCTTGTATATGTCTGGATGCACCCCATTGGTCTTTTCAGTGTCACATATCCTCAAGAAAACAGAGAGATGTTGATTTGGGTCCTCTGAAGTATTTCCTCTATGCTGGCAATTATTCTGAACTATGGTGATGAGCTAAGGTTTAAGCTCAAAGTTATTGGCATTCACATTTGAAGTAAGAATGCTACTCCCACAGTTTCTATGATCAGGGGTAGTATAGGAGGCTAGCACCCTCTTGGAAGGTTGACCATGGTTGTTGGCAACCTCCTCAGGTGGATTGTGCATGTTGTCCTCCATGACTTGATCAAGATCCTCCTCTTAGTCTTCTTCTCCAATTATACCCTTCCCTCTTGTTCTCTTCTAAGTCTCAGGAAGGTTCCTTCGGGTTCAGAATCAAAGGAAGTAGAGGCACCTCTTCTTCCCCCTGGAATAGACAACACAAAACAAACAAAAATAACAAATCAACACTCTATTGCTAGAGTAAATATTAGAGTTAGTAGACACAATGTATCAAACAGTTAATGTGCTTGAAAGAAAACAAAAGAAAAATGCCTAATCTAGACTATCATCCATATAGTCATTGTCAATCTAAATCAATCCCCGGCAATGGCACCAAAAACTTGATGACACGGGAATTCGCACAGCAACAAATCACTTCGGAAAGTGTATCGAATCGTCAAGTAATAACTCACAAGAGTGAGGTCGATCCCATAGGGATTGATGGATTGAGCAATTTTAGTTGGGTGACTTGTCTAGTCAAGCAAATATTGAAAAGTTTGGTGAATTGTAATGAACAGAATATAAATCCACAAGGAAAGTAGAACAACAAAATATAGAGTACTAGAAATTTAAATGCTGGAAAGTAAAGGACTGAAACTTAAATAGCACAAGTACTAGAAATTTAAATGCTGAAAGGTAAAGGCCAGAAACTTAAATGGCAGGAAATGTAAAGAACTGAAACTTAAAGAGAAAGAAACTTAAATAAGCTGAAGCTTAAATGACAAGGAAATAAAGGCAAGAATGTAAATGACAATGGAAAGTAAATGGCATGAAATGTAAAAGGGCTTTGGGTGCTGGGAATTAAAGGAAGCAGTAAATTCAAGGCAATTAAAGGAAACTCAACCAAATCAAAGTGAAAAATAACAAAGAGAAAGATTCATTAGGGATTGGAGATATCATAATCCATCATGAATCAATGGGTCTCAACTTCATTCTCAATCATATGAAGTAGAACTATGGTGGATTGTACTTAATTGATCCCAATTCCTTGGCAACCGAATTTTTCTAATCACACTCAATTTGCCAATTCCTTGATCTAATTGTGATGGGAAGAGGTTAAGTACATCTCTCTTATCCATAAGCCATACAAACTCTCAAGATCTCAATTCCTCCCGAATGGTGTTGTTCAAGAGAGTTGTGAGAGATAGAGCTTCAATCTAATTTCCAAGATTCCCCTTTCAAGGCTCTCATGGAGATTCAATGGATCTAAACCCCCTTCCGGAGTGAATAGATCAAAATAAGCTTAGAAGTTATCTCTTAGCTACAATAAGTGGATTGAGAAGAAGAAGAATGTCATTCAATCATGTGAATTACAATAGAGCTCCTCCCCCTAATGATGTGGGGTTTAGTTCATCATTGCTCAGCAAAATCAAAAGGAAAAGAAAAGTACATGAAAGTAAAAGAAAGTACAAAGAAAATGATTCAGGATTTCCCAATTAGGGTCCCTGCTTCCCAGCCTTCTTTTCTAATTTCAAAATCTATCCTATTTATACACTTTTCAGATCAATCTTCAAGTATTTGGATGTGGACTTTGGCCTTAGTTGAAGCAAGTTAGGAGTGGCCCTTTCTAACGTTGACACAGGCGTTAGCTCACTAACGTTCCATACTTGCATGGGTGCCATTTGGAATGAAAGTTAGTGCTTGTGTTAGTGACCAACGTTAGTGCACTAACGGTGGCTAACGTTGCCTTTAAAATCCTTTAGGAATGTTGCCACTGGTGTTAGTCCACTAACGTTGCCACCAAAGTTATCGAAGAC